>NC_056601.1:22101620-22386620 GCF_018340385.1 Cyprinus carpio
CTTAAGATTGAACCTACAACACTTTATTCCAATTATATTTAAGGAAAAAAATATAACTACTAAAAATTAAGTATAAAAAATAAAAGGTAAAATGTGTGATGTTGTCTATAGCCCAGCAGATGGTGCTACTGATGATTTTATGTTTTTGGAACGTTAATTTTTCTTCTCCATTAATCTGGTTTCCATCTAAAAGATAACATATTTTAAGGCTTTCACTACATAACACAGTCATGATCACACAAACACAAGGCAGCACATTTTATTTGAAAGGCCTAAATGGCATTAAGGTACAGCATATAAATACTGGTGTTTCCAGAGACAGTCATTACATAATAACATTATAACATTCCTTCCTTTACAAACAATACATTCATGATGTTTTCTCCGTGAAATATCTCACTTTGCCTTACTTTAACAAACTCAAGAGTAACTTACAAAGCTAAAATAATACAAAAAGTCTCTCAGGTGAATACAAGTTAGTGCTATCATATTAGGGTTTTCCAACTTGACACTGAAACCTGAAGCAGATTTTCTTTCTGAATACATACAGTAGCTAGCTTAGCATCATTAGTCGTGTCATTCAGTACTTTATGCTCTGTACTAAATGTGGTAGATTACATTCCCTGCATATACAAGTTTTTTATTTTTATTTAAATAAATAAATAAATAACAATACAAACATTTGCAAGGCATGAGGCCCAGATAACTACAGGACTCGTATCCAGTATGCACATACTGCACGAGCTCTCGCACCAAACAAGGCTGTGTATCCCAACAGTGATTAGACGTATTTGGGAAAAACAAACCCCAAATCCCGTTCTGACTGCTTTTTATGAAATGGTTATTTAACCATGATTGTGTCCAGGATCTGCTATAACAAATCCTGGTGGCAAAGCAATATAGTTCTTCTGATATGCAAATAATGGCTACTCTTTTTACAAACAATCTCTTAAAGGAATAGTTCTGTCCTTATTCACTCCCCTCCTGTGCTCCAAGCCTGTATGTTGCTACTCTTCCAGTGGAACACTTACAGGAATAGTTCACCCAAAAATGTTAATTTCCTGAAAACGCACTCAACCTCAGGCCATCCGAGATGCAGATGAGTTTGTTTCTTTATCTGAACAGATTTGGACAAATTTAGCATAACTTTATCACCCGTGGATACTCTGCACTGAATGGGTGCCGTCAGAATGAGAATCCAAACAGCTGATAAAAACATCACAATAATCCATAAGTAATCAACAAAATAATAATAATAATTATTACTACATTACTTGTATTTTCAGCTGTTTAGACTCATTATGACGGCACCCATCCACTGCAGAGGATCCATTGGTGAGCAAGAGATGTGATGCTAAATTTATCCAAATTTGTTTTGATGAAGGAATAAACCCATCTACATCTTGGGTGGACTGAAGGTGAGAAAATGTTCAGCATGTTAAAATTTTTGGATAATTACTAGGGCTGTCAAATGATTAATCACGATTAATCACATCCAAAATAAAAGTTTTGTTTACATAATATATGTATGTGTACAGGGTATATTTATTATGTATATATAAATACACACACATAAATTATATATTTAGAAAATATTTACATGTATATACATTTATATATTTATATTCTTATATTTTATATTATATATAAATATATTTAATATATAAACATAACATATTCTTCTTAAATATATACATGCATGTGTGTGTATTTATATATACATAATAAATATACACAGTATACACACATATATTATGTAAACAAAACTTTTATTTTGGATGTGATTAATCGTGATTAATCATTTGACAGCCCTAATAATTACTGCTTTAAATATCAGTTTTTGACAAATCTTCACACAGACCAAATCTTTTACATGATTCCTATTTTTGCATTTCACAAAAAAAAAAAAAAAAAAATCTAAAGCATTCATTTTGGACTGGCGTAATTAATTTTTGACATTAGGGTAAGTACTATTCCTCCAAGTAATAAAGCACTGGCAGACCGATTTACTGCTGTTTTGCCATCATTAGCACTTCATTCAGAAACAACTGCATCCAACGGTTCACACTCTCTAATGCCTGCCAGAACACACAGGCATCTCCACGTGCGGGCCGCGGGATCTGATGAATTTAGCATTCAGAAACATCAGCTTTAAAAAAGTTCTTTTGTACGAAAGTTCATTAATATTTGACTTTTCCAGGAACTTGAACATTCACTCCGCTATAGTCCACCATGTACATGGGCCATTGCTGAAAAAGAAAACAAAATTACTTTTTAATAGTAGCTCATTTAGTGAAATCAGCTACTTTTAAGTTTGACATGAAAATTCTACGGACCCCAATTACTCTCTTAACACATGTTCATAGCCAAATTCATATTATCAAAATTACAAACAGTTGTGCTGCTGAATACTTTTGGGGAAACTGTGATACTTTTTTTACAGGATTATTGAGAAACGGAAAGTTTGAAAACAGCATTTTCTGAAATAGAATTCTTTTGTAACATTACAATTTTGTTTGATCAATTGATCAATTTAATGTATCCTACTAACCCTAAACTTTTAAACAGTAGTGTACTGTTAACTAGTAACTAACTGGCTATTTAGTGGTATCATACTCGCATTTAATTCTGCACACGAGGCCCACTTTTCAAAATCAAATCTATTCTTGTTTGATAAAATCAAATCCCACTCCACATTTTTTTATTCTCCACTGATTATCTTGTTCAAAAAATGTCACATTATACAAGTAAACTGGGCTGAAAATTACAAAATAAAGAATAAAAAAAGGTGTCATTAGAAAAGCACTGGGCTGTAATATGTCTGCTTACCATGACAGGTATCTGATTGGTTGATAGTGTAGAGTCTGCTCCAGTGGGCATGGATGCTTGACTGTTGTCAAGTACTCGTTTACGTTTGCGTCGATTCGTAGACACTTCTTTACCTTCTACAAAAGAAGACATGTATATTTAAGCAAATTTGCATTTGTAAACATAGACTTTTTTTTTCTTCATAAGTGAAATAGAAAGTACACTAATATGGCTCTTACCTTTATTACAAGATTGAGTACATAACTCTGTAAAAGGCCTAAACAAAGAAAAAATCAAGATCAAACAACAGAGTTTCTAAACACAGCAAGTATTGCTCTTCCAACACCATCACTATAATCATATCTGACATACTACAGCACTTACTGTAGAGGGGTTTTGATATTAAAAGTAATTTCATCTTGGGCCTGCAGGATTTTTTCCAACCGAACTATGTCGTAAGTATTAGGATTCCTGAAGGGAATATCATCGGGAAGTCCACACACTTCCAGCGAGCCTGGATTGGCGCGGATTAATTTGTATGGAACAATGACTGAGCGGTCCAGACCCAAAGCTTCACCTGAACACACAACATTCACAAATGAAGCACTGGAGTATTTTCAAAGGGATAGGGATAAATCAGTTATTAGTAATTAACACACCATATTTTTTATTGAACAGCTCTTTAACTTGTTCCCGTAATATCACTTTTTCTCCCATCCGGTTGACCTCGTCTTCTTCTGTTGGACAGTGAAAAGACATTTGACAAGTTTACTGACAGATTCAACATTAAAATAACTTTTTAAGCCATGGTAGATAGATTCTACACAGATTCAAGCTTAAGGCTAGGCTTATGCTGTTTATTTTTTTAAAGGAAATACCTTGGGCATTGGCTATTTTGTAAAAGACTGTTTAATATATAATGTATCTGTAATATATTAATATATGTAAGGATCATGTGACGATGAAGACTGGAGTAATGGCTGCTGAAAATTCAGATTCGCCATCCCAGGAATAAAATACTTTTTAAAAGATTTAAAGGCAGTTATTTTACCTGTTAATTATATTTTTTAATGTTACTATTGTAATGTATTTATTAATGCAACCTTGGTTAGCATTAAAGACCTCTTTAAAAAAACATACTGTGAACTGCAGTTTATTTGCAAATAAAATAATTTTATCTCAGTCAAACAGTAAAACTAATGTGCCTAAAGCAGCAGGCTCCATTGATTGGGAGCAATCTATTTTGGTCCCATCACAATGTTCTGCACATCCAGAGTAGACATGGGTACTTAAATATCTACAACACTAAATCTTTCATAAATTATGCCTTATTCTTACCACTTATTGGGGTGTAACCTTTCTTCAGTATGGTTATTCTTCGTGGTGCTGGCAAAGCAAAAATTATTTTATTGCCATGAATAATTCAGCCCAATAAATAAATAAATATATATAAATGAAATTTTGACAGCTTACCTGGCTTGGGAATAAGCCCTTGGAAAGGCCTGAAAAGATGATAAAATACTTTTGTAATACTCTGGGATTTCCAAAATAAACTCCAATCTATTACACAAATTAATTTTTCAGTTTTTTTCTTATTTAAAAAGATTTTAAAAGCTTGAGAGTGCTTCAAACACCTAACCTTGTAATGCTGAAAGAGATCTTGTCTGCCACCGCTAATATCCTCTCTAGATTCTGTGAGCCGAAGGTACAGGGTTTTCTGAAGGGGATGCCAGGGGGCAAGCCCTCGATAATCACTGAGCCGGGGTTACTCTTGATCCTCTTGTAAGGCACTTGTACAGGATACTTAATGCCTAGTGCCTCGCCATATTTCCTGTTGAACAGGTCTTGGACCTGTTCTCGCAGAGTGTTCGCCAAGTCGATACGGGAGAGCTTGGCCTCTAAACTGTCTGTGGGCAGAACAATATTAGAAAAGCAGACGGTTTAGTGATCACATATCGGGAAAGGTTAGAAGGAATGAAGGTTTGAACATAAACTGGCATCCAAAAGACAGACACGTGGCACACGGATCAACTAAATAATTTCATTTAGTCAGGATATAATAAAGACAAAAAACTTACTGTCTACAACACCTGATAACTTAATCACGCTGTTACCTGAGAATCCTGGTCTTTTAGAGGCAGGTCCCGGGTCATCTGATTGATCTTTGGAGTCAGTCTCTGCTGAACGTTTAATCAAAAGGAGCATTATATTAGATTAGTAAGTGATATTTTGGCTAAAACTGAAGAAATATACATATAAAATGGACAGTCAAATCAAAACAATACAAACAAAACAAAATAAAACAAAAAACAAATCAAAACAAAGCAAAGCAAAAAAAAAAAAAAAAAGCAACACAAAAAACAAAAAATAAAACAAAGCAAAATAAAACAAAACAAAAACAAAACATAAAGCAAAGCAAAGCAAAACATAAAGCAAAGAAAAACAAAGCAAAAAAACAAAGCAAAAAAAAATAAAAAATACAAAGCAAAGCAAAACAATAAAAAAACAAAGAAAAAACAAACAAAAACAAAGCAAAGCAAAGAAAAGCAAAGCAAAACAGAACCCCCTACAATGGACTGGCCATGCATCCAGGGTAAAAATAAAATAAAATAAAATAAAATAAAAAAAAAAAAAAAAAAAATAAAAATAAAAATAAAAATAAAAAAATAAAAATAAAAATAAAATAAAATAAAATAAAATAAAATAAAATAAAATAAAATAAAATAAAATAAAATAAAATAAAATTGTTATTTCACCTGAATCAGAGGTTGTCTTAGAGACAGCTTCATGTTTAACCTGTTCTGTCAACAATTCTGGCCTGACAAAAACAAAAAAGCCACATTGTTGTTACACTACTTCTTTAGACACTGTAGTGGTTTTATGTGTAAACAAATTTGATAGATCATTTTAATGTGTTCTGTATGAATATACCTCTTTATAACAAATGTAATCTGACTACCGGCGGCAAGAATCTTCCGGAGTTTTGCCGCTCCAAAACAGTTTGGTCTTCGAAAAGTCATCCCTTCCGGTAGCCCTGTGACATACAGGTCATCTGGATGCATCTGGAACTTGGAATATGGCACTTTAGCTGGTTCAAGCAGACCAAGAGCCTCACCTAGAATGAGAAAGAGAGATGATTTGACAGATATGAAAATCTACTATGAATTTTGCAATCTATTATTTGTGTATATTAAACCTAGAAGAATTTGATTGGTTAAATATATCTAACTGGCAGATTTGCAGGTTGCCATCATAGTTGATTGTAAATGAAGTTCATGACTCACTGTACTTGGAGCTGAACAGGCTCTCGACTTGCTTTCGCAGCTGAAGGATCATCTCTCCGATGTCTTCTGGGGAAAGGGAGGACAATCACACCAACAGCCAAAAAAATATCTGAAGACTAAGCTGAGTGATCTTTCAAAATGAAGTTTTACCTTCTACAGCTCTCTTGAGTCCTTGTGTTGTAGACTTCGGCGATAAATCTTCTGCAGAGATACAAACAGAATGACATTAACATCAGTGTAGCACATGGGAAATCTTCCTATGTGTATGACTTGATGTGAGTTGTACACGCTTGCAGGAGGTGTTTTGATGATTGAACTCACCTGTGGTTTACTCCAGTGACCATTTGTGTAATGCAAACTTCAACATAACAAATCCAGTGTTATTAATTAAAAAGTCAGACTGCTTAATCTGTGAGTTTATATGAACGCTTCAACAACGCCAGGTTTCTACACCTGACTCATGTACCGATTTTTTTTTTTTTAAAAATGGTAATATAAAAGAAATCAAATATTTATAAATAATTTGAAAACTATAAAATAGAGCCATTAAAATGTTCATCAACAACACAAAACTGTAATAACAGATTATATTAATATATTACTATTAGATATAAAATAAAGACTCAAATATTACATTCTTAAAAAATAGTAAATACACTACTGTTCAAAACTTTGGGATCAGTTAGATTTTTTTTATGCTTTTTTTATGCTTTTTATTTTTTTATGATGTCTCTGATTCTTACCAAGGCTGCATTTATTTGTTCACAAATACAGTAAAAACAGTAATATGGTGAAATATTTTTATGATTTAAAATAGCTGGTTTCTATTTCAGTATATTTAATTTCATTACATTTTATTGTAATTTATTCCTGTGATGGCAAAGCTGAATTTTCAACTCCATTTTTACATTCTTCAGTGTCACATAATCCTTCAGAAATCAATCTAATACACGGTGCCCATAAGGTGACATGTTCGGTTCACTTAGTTTTGTCGTGTCCATGACATAATAACTTGTTGGAATGTGAAAATATGTCGTGGCCACAAAATATTAATTTGAGGGAACGTCTTATGTCGTGGCCTTGAAATGCTGTGTTGAGGGAACGACATATTTTTCTTGTGGCCGCGAGTTTAAATGCGTAAACAAACCTGCGTGACCATAGCAGCCCGGGATTATTAAAAATAGATAAAACATTTTTAATAACATTGAACATTTAATTTAATATTTGTATATTATTATTATTATTATTACTACTACTACTACTACATTAACTTATTAGGGCTGTATTTTTATATTTATTGTTATATATGCTTATTTCCCCTTTCAATTTGTGTATCACTTTATAGTTAACGTTTTGTATAATTATGCTAGCATTTGCTAGCCTACCATAGCCTATATTTAGCAAATAAACGCCTGACAATTATGCCAATAAAGTTTTGACTTTATGATAGTATTTATGCCCATGTGTGATGATAAATGAGTATGTTGTGTTTTCATTTACAAATGAAACTACGTGAATGATTAATCCCTCAACGAAACACTATAGTATTTATAATTAAGGTCTATTAATTAGCCGAAATAAAATGAAATATATGTTCAATGTTGAAAACATTTGTGCTGCTGAAAGGGTTAGTTCACCCAAAAATGAAAATTAGCCCATAAATTTCTCACCCTCAAGTC
Source organism: Cyprinus carpio (assembly GCF_018340385.1). Classification (NCBI taxonomy): domain Eukaryota; kingdom Metazoa; phylum Chordata; class Actinopteri; order Cypriniformes; family Cyprinidae; genus Cyprinus; species Cyprinus carpio. Next base: position 22,109,392 of record NC_056601.1, read on the forward strand.
ATCCTAGGTGTATATATGACTTTCAAGTCATCCTAGGTGTGTATATGACTTTCTTTTTTCAGACAAATCCAGTCGGAGTTATATTAAAAATTGTCTTTGATCTTTCAAGCTGTTTCATGGCACTCACTTTTGCAGTGCATCAGTCTAAAAGAAGTGAAATAAAAAGTGCCCATCTTTAATAAAAAGTGTCTCACACAGCTCCGGGGGGTGAACAAAGTCCTCCTGTAGCGAATCGATGAGTTTTTGTAAGAAAAACAACCATATTTAAAATGCATATATCATTTTAATCTAGCTTGTGCTCACTGTTGTAAACAGAAGCAGCTCTGGGCAGATGACGTATGGAGGTCGGCTTTGCGCATGCGCTGCTCTGAAATGATGAAGGTGGAAGCGCAGGGAAGAGATCAAAACAAAACAACGGTCACTAATTAGAAGTACAAAACAAGGATTTAGAAGATTTCGATATAAGCCAAGAGGAGACTGGTTTTCCTTTGCTAAATTAAGGAAATTTTGCTTCCTTTGCTCCTGTTAACAAACGTTGGTTTTCATGAGACTTACCAGCACATGCGCAATGCCTACCTGCTTCCTTATGAGACACTTTTTTTATGGATGGGTGCTTTTTATTTCACTTCTTTTGGACTGATGCATTGCAACAACCGCTGAGTGCCATAAAACAGCTTGAAAGATCAAAGACAATTTTTAATATAACTCAGACTGGATTCGTCTGAAAGAAGAAAGTCATATACACCTAGAATGAATTGAGGGTGAGTAATTTATGGGCTAAATTTCATTTTTGGGTGAACTCATCGTTTAATTATAAATGTCTTTAGCAATTATACATGTCTGCATTATAAATGTCTTTACTGTAACTTTTCATGAATGTTTCTGAAAGTATTTCTTACTGACCCCAAAAGTTTTAACTGTATAAATCACATATATTTGGTACAAGTCATACTTTGAGAAAATTATTTTCCATAGCCTTTTCAGTCTTACAGGATTACTGAAAAAGGATTTTTGATTAAGACTGATTTACTAATCAATCATTCTGACCAAACTGTGATCACAGTGATCATTTCATTGAAAAGATCCAATTCAAAAAAATCTGGCTTACTTACAAGGTTTACTCTACAAAAAAAAGCATCATCTTTATGACAAAAGATTTTGCAGCACAACTAAAGAAAGGATTTTTAAAACAATTTTAAAATTCCCTTATATTTCCAAGTTATCCATTACCAAGATGTCCTACCTGTTAAATAAACACATCACATGTACTGTAGTTGAGCGTTCATATCAACTCTAGAGTTTATTTCAATATATTAGGGGCGCTAACACTGGGAGTCTATTTAGGGAGTTCTACTGGATGTGGGTTTACTGTTGTGGGTAAACTAGCACAGCACTGGGAACAGGTTATACACTGGATCTGACTCGGGTGAGACTACTGTTTGGGTAAGTCTTGGGTATTGGGATTGGAGTTGAAATAAGAAATGTAAAACTCTTGTCTTACCATATTTTAACCTATGTTATTATCACTGGTTAAAATGTTTTTGTACATTAACTGCTGCTGTCCTGTTTCAATCTTCACAGTGGTTTGAACTCACGTACAATTCCTTTTGAGAGATTAGGATAAGGTTTCTCCACACTACGCAGTGGCCAAATTAGTTTTTAATATCCATGTTGAGCATTAAATCACTGAAATGCATGTCTTGCAAGAATTGCTTTGAGTTAGTTGGACGGACATGCACATATACATATAAAGATTATGAGACAGGCATTAACGCTTGAAGGAGGACAGTTATAGACCAGGCAGAGGGATTTGAACTGGATGAGAAGTTGGAAAGGGTTATATTTGAGGCTTTGATATGTCATGTTTGGGGTTATTTATGTACCGGAAACAAAAGAAAAGATGGATGTTGAACTACACTCGGATTTAAGGTATGAAGTTACCTGCTACAGGCTCCTTGGGATGACAGAGGTCAGGGGTCAACCGCTCCGCCTGAGGCTCACTCGGCTCTTCTGTAGAAGCACTGGACTCTGAGATGTAGAAGATGAGAGGAAGACAAGAATAGACAAATTGAGCAGTCGGATGTTCAGTTAAAACCAAACGAAATGACATTCAAAATGCATTTGATTTTGATCATATGATTTATTGATTGTGATTTGGTTTTGAATTGTAAAAAGCAGAACAATTCATGCTGATAAAATTGCTCATTATTTTTAGAATAAATATAATGCATTGATGTATCGTCCTCTGTGAGTACAATGAAAAAGAAGTCTCTTTTGTCAACCAAGGCTGCATCTATTTGATCAAAAAATACAGTAAAAATAGTGAAAATATGAAATATTAGAGTTTTAAATAACGGTTTTCTGTTTTAATATATTTTAAATGGTCATTTATTCCTGTAATGGCAAAGTTTTTTCAGCATTCTTATTTTTATCAATGTTGAAAACAGCTTTGCTGTCTTTTTTTTAATTTATTTTTTAACCATTTTTTCTTTTCAGGATTCTTTGATATATAGCAAGTTTAAAAGAACAGGATTTTTTAAAATATAATTTTTTGTATGTCACTTTTGATCAATACCACGCTTCCTTGCTAAAAAGTATTCATTTCTTTAAAAAAAAAAAATCTTACTGACTCTAAACTTTCGGTCAGTACTGTAAACTTTGTATAAACCAGTGCTATTTATTCAATATTTATTCAACTCAATAGGGCCCAATTTTAAAGTCAACAAGCATTCACAGTCCTTCCATAATGCAACATATTCCTAAGTGAAACAGAATGTTAAATCACAAAAAATGCATGGAAATTGATTTTATCCATCGTGGATTGATTGGATTGTGAAAAGTGCTCTCTGTTTGACACTGATTTCAGATACAGAGAAAGTACATTTTGATGAAAGATGATAATGTGCACTGATGAAGCGAGCACACTCACCCAAGATACTTATAACATAAATAGGGTCTTTAAGTAAGGTCAGAAGGTGAAGAGGAGGTAAAAAGTCACATGTGATCAGAATAATGTTTTTGACACATGCAGCACTTGAGGTCATATTTGCAGTTTATATATGTACAGTATGATCTTCCTCCAGTTCACAGTGTTTAGCCAATGAATGTGCCATGTAATGCAAAATGTCCCGCCTGTCCTCAAAGGCTCAGATCACTGCACAGCAGGGTGGAAAATGAGAGCAAATATTTTTAACTCAGAAGGCAACCATCAAAGACACACTTCTTCTCTGTGAGTAAGTGAAATATGCTAATGCATCCCCATCCAGTAGACCTACAGGGATTTCATGCTGCTTTCAGCTCACAACTTTATTTCAATTTCTGCACAGATGATTGTTGTTAACTAACAATAACACCAAAAAGAGAACAAAACTTGAGGTGCCAGGCTGAAATATAAAAACTCTCAGCGTGCTTTACTGTGGGGCTGGGAGACCATACCTGGCACTGTCACCTGGATAATTTCACCATCTGGGGGTTCGGTTTTGATCTTTTTCAAAGGCAGACAGTCCCCAGATGGCCCTGAAAAATAAAACATATTGGATTCTTTTGAATTTTACATTTAAAATACGTTTTATAATCATAAAACCGCAGGGCAAAAGCCAAAGCTGTATTGAAACCATGAGCAGAAATTCTACCTGCTTCACACTCAGCCAAAGGACTGACACAGGAGCTTGTCGATCTGAAACAAAAACAAGACTTTCTTACTAGTTACCTATCTACTTTCTTCTTAATTACAGGGAAAAAATGTAATGCACCCAAATAAAATTGCAAAGCCAAACATGGAACTTCTGACATCCCTTCTGTTAGCCTTTAATATTTTTAAAAACAATTAAATATATGCAAAAAACAGAGAACACTGACTTACTTATTAACTCTTTCATTGATTATTATATAATACAAGCACAGCCTTAGTCTCTCACTGTATATAAGTAGAGAATAGGAACATTTTTATTAAAAAAATTGATACTACGACAGTTATTGCTGAAAAGGAAAATGTCTGCAAATATGTACTCTTTTTCCAATAACAAAAGTTGCAAAATAATTACATAACATTACCCACCATTGAGGTCAGCGAGGTCCAGACCTCGGTATTATTCCAATAACAGAAGTTGCAAAATAATTACCTAATATTAATTCTGCATTGGTGCTGCAAGGATAAAAAGCCAAGATAACAGATCTTCTCATCTGAGATGCCTCAGCGGTAGGGGTGTGCGATATATATCGTCTGCGATAATATCGTAATTGTTGTTTTAACGATGTGCGATTTGACATTATCGAGTATTTCGCAAAAACCATTCAAATGCATGTGCGCATGTAGAGTGCATTCTTTCACTGCATGATTTAGTCTATTAAAATCCATTTAGAATGATCACAAATTCAAGACGTGTGGGCAGAAAATGTATTTATCTATACCACTTCATATAGTTAATCAATTTCACACGAAGAGTGCCGTTTTTCTCCAAAAATTCACCGGATGGTTGAAACATTGCAATAAATACTTTTATGGAGCAGTTATATCAGTGTGCGGACATCACGTTTGTTCTTTGTCTCCAAAAATTACTATTATCACAAATGTGATAAGGATTTTTTTACAACAGCTCAATAAACAAGAAGTTCACCAACAAAAATCATTCCAAACACATCTCTGAGCAAAATGATGGTGTTTCGTTCCTGAATGAATCCACCATTTAAATGATTTGGTTGGTTCAATCGCAAAGACTCTAAGAGTCTCATTAAACAGTGTGTAAATAATACATCTAAATGCGTCTTCAGATACAACTTCTGTGTTGATTTAATTTGCTAAGTAACAGCCCAAATGACTTATTATTCTACACCGTGTTCCAAATTATTATGCAAGTGACATATCAATAGGATTTCGGTACAATAAAGAGTCAGATTTTTCTCAGACATGTTAGGTCAATAGGTTGCCAGGTCTTCTTAGGTAAATGGAAACCCTACCTGAAGAGGTTGTTCCACATTATTTAGCAAGTCACAGCTTCTCATGAAATATGGTAAGGTAGAAAGATCTTTCTGAAGATGAAAAGTATGAAAAAATGCAATGTCTTGCAAAAGACATCAAAACAAACAATATTTCACGAAAAGCATAATAGAAATTATTCCAATGTCAAAAGATTTGTGAGTTTAGAGCCAAGAAGATCTTGGTCAGATAAAGATTTATTAAGGAAAGTTTCTGCAAAACATATGAACTGCCATGATAACCAGCTGTGTGACTGTGTTTGAAGCTTCTGGAGTCTCAAGATCCTCTTCAAGTAGACTTTCCAGTTACCTAAAAGACCTGGTGTCAGCCACTGCTAACCAAACCTCACAAAGAGAAACCTGCACAGTGGCTGTAAAAGATCTGACCAACATCTTCTGTGCTCTAAGTCAATCACAAATCTTTTGACAGTTCAATAATCTCTATTGCTTTTCACTTGCATATTGTTGGATGCCTTTGCAAGACTTTGAATTTTTTCATACTTTAAAATCCTCAGAAAGATCTTTCTTCCTCACCATATTTCATGAGAACTGTGACTTGCTTAATAATGTGAACGACCTCTTTAAGTAGGGTTTCCAAGTTACCTAAAAAGACCTGGCAACCTATCAGAACAAACATTCTGAGAAGATTACCAGTTTTCTAAAAAGATGGGAAAAAAAAACAACACAAATAATCATTCTAAAGCTTAATCATTTTAGACACGTGATTTTACTGAAGGCTACCAAGATAATTATAACTGAGTTTATTAAATCCACAAACATAAACAAACTATGTCTTCTCTATTTCCAGTTGGTAGTGTGGATCATTCATTGTAACATTAAATCTGATTTAATCTGATGTTAAAGAATCTGTTATCTTGAAAAATCATTTATGCTCCTACTGCCCACTGACTTGGTACTAAACCTATATTATTATCCAATTTATGAGCCTTAAAATGTCTTAAACTGCACACATATAGGTAGGAAAATCTACATTTTCTTGAACCCCCCCATCTCCATTTTGGGACCTCTGTATTTATAAAAACCTGTGTACTGCCCTGACTGCAATTATTTATTTATTGTTTGCTTGTTGATTTGTTACATTTATTGTTAGTTTCTCCATAACATAATAAATATAAATCAGATGTTTTGCAGTACGACCTCAGTCTGAACAGTAATATCAGTTTGTGAACAGCATAAACAAGTCTGAACAGTAATATCAGAATTATTACACATAAATAAAAAGCGTATAAATCAGATGTTTTGCAGTACGACCTCAGTCTGAACAGTAATATCAGAATTATTTCAGATGAATTCACAGCAGGCTTTTACATCACTCTAGATCAGCATTCATCAAATTTCTGAGCTGATGGGAATCACTCCAAAGATAACGGTAATAATAACGGTAGTTCTTTGGGTGATCAGTTAATATGGAAGACAGCCATCAGCCATGATGGTAGTCAGTAGAGGGACAGTAAGCTGTTAGTAATATGGTAACAGCAAAACTAGAAAAACTTTGCTCTCTTTCTCCTCATCCTTGTCTTTGTCCTCTTATTGCCTGTACACAAATTCATCTTGTTATTGTTGTTGTGGACTAGTCAGTTCGAGACTGTGATTAATTCACACAACAATCTGATATTGTTTCAGGCCAAAGTTTCAGGTCACATTTTCAGCTGAAATTTCTTTCCTACAGCTAAAATTTCAGTGTATCACTACAGGAAAATAAAAACACAAGTTATCTAAGAAAATACATATATTCTGCGGCTGTGGTGAGAGGGAAGGTAAACTGGTACCTGCTACTGTGAGTGTTGCTGAGCAGCTCTAGAGAAGAGCTCGGCACCCTGAGCCCATCTGGGAATCCGTCCTCAGGGGCGGCACCATCCTGCCTGCCCTCCTCCTTAGCTATTTTACCAGCAGCTTGCAAAAAATATAAAATGTTAAATGTAAAAATGTGCTTTATGTTGCAACATCAATCTGAATATGACATAGTAAATGTGACTTCATAAGGTTAAACCAACAAATGTAATTTGTTATGGATCAGATTAGTTAGAAATAGCTCCCTAAAGTAACAACAGAACATTTTCACTTTTTAAAGTGCAAAAAAACCCTACAATGTTACGTAATAATAATGCTATTACACTGTAATAAGTCAGAGATAATGGTTAAGGAAATGCTTACCGGTAAAAATCCGCTCATCAAACATTCTAAGAAAAGAAAAAGAACATTGTGAGTTCCTGTGAGCCGTAAACATATTGAAACGTTGAAATGCTGTCTACGCATGTCTGGTGCCGAGCAGCAGGAGATTTCCTCATTACGCCAAATCAGCGGCTCCACGCTGGCTCATGTATGGCAGCGGTTACCACAACCAGCATGACGCTCCACTTTGGATGCCTAGCGCCGCTCTGCCAGATGGCAAAGACGGCTAGACATTTTATTCCCATGAAGAAAATTAAAAACTCAGTATATATAGTACCAATATCTGGATTCATTTTCAATGAGCCACACAGTTAATTACATGACAAAAAATTAAAGGTTATCAGTAATTGAATCTTTGACACCGTTGTCACATGTTAAAATTGGAAGAGCTACAAATCACACCGCCGCTGTTTCAGTTTAACTCTGACTATGGCTCTAAGCATCTTAATTAACACAAAAGGAAATCTCTCTCATCAGGTCAACATAAATTCTCCAATATAAGTAGGTTTAGATGGAGTTTCAAACCTTTTGACAACAAAGCGGATAGCATGCCTATCTTCCAGGATCCGTTTGAGTTTAGGCACACCATAAGTGCATGGTCTCTTGAAGGGAATCTTGTCTGGAATTCCAATGATCTCTACTGCCTCGGGATCACAGGCGATTTTCCGGTATGGCACAGGAACCATGTGATCCAGGCCTAATGCTTCAGCTAAAATAAACATCAATCAAGTGATGAGTTACACCTGACGTGTGTGACATTCTGCGCTATACCAAATAGAACTGAAAAAAATAACTGTCTTTAAACAATCCCTCATATGTCAGGCTTCACTGTGTTAACACTGAAAACATGACGTGCATCAGCTCGATAGGTAATTTAACATCAATATGCAGTATTTTATTGTATGGTGGTATGATTGTAAATTCTGCATTGTGCACTTCAGCTCACCATATCTACTGTTGAAGAGGATCTGAACACATTCTCGAAGGGTGTTGATATCCTCAGTCTCCCTGATGAACGAATCCCATTTTTCTGGGCATGCAATAAAAAATATTATCATGTAAAAATCAATACTTCTGTCATATATGTTGCCTATTAAGGTGACAGCAATAGCGCAACAGTCTCAATCAATATTTTCTGAAATGTATTTGTATACACTGAGGTTTTCCTCTGTTCTTTTAGTCATAGGAGACAATTAAGGCAGGTCTTGACTCTCTACAGTTACTGAAGATCTCATGCTGATCTTTTGAGAGGAACAGACTTTGGTAGCCCAGGTGACCTGGCCACACTCCCATTACTACTGCCCACTCTGCCAAGATCAACCCTCTTTATGTCTCATCCGACTGTAGCTGTATTTAAACAAACACCACTGATATAATAAAAATAATGTGTCGATCATTAGGTATGATTGGTTTATTTACCAAGAGCTTAATATATGATCTGCGTTTTCATGCTGGGAGGAACAGTTCACCCAAAATATTCTGTCATTATTTACTCACCCTATTATTAAGTCATTCCAAACCCATATGCTGTTATTTTCAGTGAAACTGAAAGAACTGTCATGCCATATTTTTGTAGACTAAAAAGCAGATAATAATGAACATATCAAAATGTCATTCTCCAAAAAAGGAAAGGAGTCCGAATGACTAGTTCGATTTATCCCCTCAGGCAAAGCTCTAAAATGGCTTGCAAAATTGTCTTGCCTTGCAAACTTTAAGGCAAAACACTACAAGCAAAACCATTGTTTTTTTTAAGCACTGATCATTTTTGAGTATGATTTGTATAATGATTTGTATAATGATTTGCTATTTGTATAATACTTTATTTTTTCTGTCTGTAGATTTCAATTCAAATTTCAATTACAATGCATATCTTTAAAGCTGTTGTTTTATTCTGAAGGTTAATATTGCATTCACCTGATTTGTCTAAAATTTTTATTTCTAAAAATATTTTAAAACAAATAAATGGCTGTTGACAGTGTGTAAAAACCTTTAGCTTTAATACGTCAACAAACTGAAGCAAGATTGAATCTGAAGAATTTTATCCTATGTTCAGCTTTCTGTACTGGACATTTATGCAAATTGGTGAATATTTATTTCGATAATGCCTTGTGTGCATTTTGAAACATAACATTTTAAAAAAATGGTAATACAAAACAGTTGTCTAGCTGTGATTAGTTATAACCAGTGATCGCCAAAGTATGAGTGCTACAGTGAAGAGGAAGATTATCGGTGAATAATAACTGATACAACTATGAATAATGGCAATATTTTCAATCGTCATGCGTAGAATAGCACAGGAGTCATCTGGACAACTTTTACACTTTTTTGATGTTTTTTTTTTTTTTTTTTGGTCACTATGAAATATTATAAGGAAAAAAGATTCTTCAATAATGCTCCTTTTGTGTTCACTATATAACAGCCCATGGGTTTGGAACAACATGAGGTGAATAAATAATGTCAGAACTTTCATTTTTGGGGTAAACTATCCCTTTAAAGTGTGAGAAGATCCCTTGCCTTTGCATTTTAGGGAGCAAATTAACCTGCTCTATATCCTGTTCTAGTTATATTACAGACACACTGCTTGGGACCCCATAAAACCCACTGAAAATGAAGGCCAGCTTGTCCTTGGCCAGACGCTGTAATGGTGAGTACAGTCTGTCGCCCACCTGATTTTTCATGCACTATGGAGAACAGAAGGCGCTTGGAGACATGGATGCTGGGAGGGCTCTGGGTAAGATCCGCTGCCAGCCCTATTCGCTCGCCTGGAAGAGACACACACATTTAGAGCAATAAGCTCAGAGTCAAGCACATAAAAAGAAGCATATCCATATGGTTCAGTACCTACATAAGTGGTAACATGCATCATAAGTGCACCTCTCATTTCCAGAGAAAGACAGTGGAGGCCAATGTATACAGAAAGACAACAGGAGGCTCTTACCATTGTCAGCACATTCCTTGGCCTGAACCGCTTTCTCTTCAGCGGACGCCCACATGCCCAGCCGCTCTTTACCTATGCTGTGCAGTGATGTGGGCTTCAGGTCCAGCTTGCTGTCTGGGTGAGGCTGGGAGGACATGGGCATGCCGTACAGGAAGCTGGAGAGCATGGAGTTGCTAGCAGACGCTTCCTGCACAGAGGGTTTGACAGAGGCGTGGTTGCTTATGCTCTTTGAGGTCGAAGAGTGATGGTTGACTTCTGGACAGGATTTGGCATCCCGAGAGGGTTCGTCTGGTGTTCTACTAAAAAAATATATATATATAAATGTCTTTGTTCATAAGGTGCTGATAAATAAAGACCAAATTGATAGAACTGACCATTTCAATAACTAATAGTAATAATAATAAATAAACACACAAACCAAAAATAACTTTGCAAATGATTTTATACACCAACTATTCGTACCAGTGGACTTTTTTTAACGAAAGCGGTCTTTTATATGATTTTAAACAAAATACAGACCATAATAGATTCACTAATTATAATGGAAAACATGATAAAATATGATAATGACATGTCTTTTATGGATCCTGTAATAAATACAATGCTACAGAGGTACAGTATGCAGTACACCATTCAAAAGTTTGGGGTCAGTAAGAATTTTATATGTTTTTGAAAGAAGTCTATTTCATCAAAAATGCATTCATTTGATACAAGAATACAATAAAAACAGTAACATCATGAAAAAATGAATACAATTTACAAGAACTGTTTTCTATTCAAATCAAAAATGTAATGTATTCCTGTGAAGGCAAAGCTGATTTTTCAGCAGCCATTAGCCCAGTCTTCTGTGTCACAAGATCCTTCGGTGATGATTTGGTGCTCAAGAAACATTTATCAATGTTGAAAACAGTTGTGCAACTTAATATTTTTGTGGAAACTGAGGTAATTTGTTTTTTTTTCAGGATCCTTTGATGAACTGGATTTGAAACAGACCCTTTTTGTTACACTGTAAAAGTCTTTACTGTCACTTTTGATCCATTTAATGCTGAATTAAAAATATTAAAATCTTGTTTATTAAGGATATTGTCCTTAAACTCTGATATGAATATCAACATCTTTATGAAATGCTGCTAATAGACATAAGACCAAATGCTTATATCTTATTATGTGAGGATTTGCAGAAAGAAAAGCAACATGAAACCCTGTTAAAAACATAAGATGGTCATAGTTTCAACTTTATGTGAAGAAGGTTATAGAGCCACACTTTTCAATTTATTGTTATTTTACATTCTGGTTCAGTCAAACTCATGCCTTGTGTGAACAGGCCTTTGCTTTCTGCCCATAACTCCACAAGCATATTAAAAGAATAAAGTAGATGAAGACCTTTTGACTATGAAGCGGATGCGGTTGCTCTGCTCTAAGATCTTCATTAAGGTCTTGGTGTCATATTCCGAAGGCTTTCTCAGAATTACTCCATCAGGAAGGCCATAGACAACCACTGAGCTGGGATCCTTGAGAATCCAGTCATAAGGCACAGGAACCAGGCTGCTTTTCCCAACAGCCTCACCTGAAACAGTGAATAAACGTGTTTTGATTTGTGCCAAATATTATACCTCCTTTATCTTTTTTTTTTCCCTGCATAATAATATAGAGAAAACCTTAATCAGACTTACTGTAAAGCACGCTGAACACCTCCTCCACCATCTTCCTCAGGACGAAGATGTTGGAATGAGGGTCTGTTAAGGCTCTCTGTCTGCCCGGCTGCCCGCAGTCTTTGCCAGTCCTGCTGCAGTCCACTTCAGGAACTTTGGCGTGGGAGTTCATGGAGGTCAATGCTTGCAGACAGGACACCTCTGTGGAAAATAAATCTGTTATTCCTTAGGAAACAGCCAAAAAAAAATTTAAACGCCTGCAATATTATATGCAGATTACATACACAGTCATTCAAAATGGTTGTGTTCAATTTTGTTTTCATGTTGACTCACTGCAGAACTTGTGAAAGTCTGTCTGTATTTCCTTTCTGGAGTTTAGGAAGATTCTTCCCTTCTCTGTTCCCACAGCGATCACGCTGTCTTCATGCACAGTGACACAGGCCACCTCAGCATTCAGTTTAGACATGGCAGAGCACTGCAAACACAGTTCACAAGTCATCCACCACCACCAAAATGCTGCATAAAACTCACACTGTAAGTATCTTTAAACTTATTCAGACGTTCCTACCACAGAGTCCAGGGCAGACACTAGGCTGGTGAGGATCTCTTGTCTGGCTGACACTTGGGGAACTTTGAGCTCTGGCCGAGAGTTGGTCCTCACCCCATCACAGCCCAGCTTCCGTATCTGTGCCATTCTTCTGCAGGAAAAGACACAGAATGAAGCACACTGAAATTCAATGCAGGTTTGTAATGCATAACTAAAATAGACTGAATTACTCATTGAGTTAAAGCTAAAAACACATATCAGTTGTTCTGCCAAAGTCTGGTTAGGGTTACACTTTATTTTAAAGTGTTCTTGGTACAATGCAATTGCACAAATAAGAACAGAGAAGTATTAATTAACAACATGTACTTATTATGGATGTTTGCAATTATGCATAATTTACTCTTGTTACTATAGTAAGTACATGTAACATGTAGCAAGAACACTAAAATTCAATTTCAGCAAAGTTTGTTTGTAATTAGATTGTTAAAGGACTTTACAAAAGACACCATATTTAACTGGACACAAATAAAAACTAATGTTTAAGGGACAGATGTAGTCTAAAAAATAACTGTGAAAAGCATCTCTTGCTATTGAGCTGACCACACAGGATACACAGAAAAACAAACATGCAATGCCATTATTGAGTTTAATCCAATTTGTGAACAAATGACTCATGTGAAGGAGGCTGTTCTTCTCATGAACTCACTAAATAAGAGAAATTACTTAATCAGCATCTGACTGACTAAACTGCATGTTCTCATTATTTTCAATGATGTCTGTCTCAAAATGAATTGATGATTTGTGAACTCAAGGTTCATGAAACTTGGAGTTGCTTACTGGTGACAAAATGTAGTTAAAGAAAATCTGCTACAGATTTTGTGTAATAAATGTTATTTTAATAAATACTCAAATTCTTTATAGAAATAGAGAGAGAGAGAGAGAGAGGCTGGTAATTAATATATTTTCCTTAAGTGTGCCTTCTAAAAATACATATAATTACACAAATAGTGTTTTTAATGTAATTATATATATATGTAAATTTTAAAGGAAAACTTAAATGTAATTTTTTTACGGTACACTAGTAACATATGGTTATATGTATGTTGATTTTATATATATTATTGTTATTTATGATTGGGTTTGTGAAGAAAAAAAAAAAGAAAAAGTATATGGAAAAAAAGATTTCTGTATTAACATGAGGTCCTAAAACAGAAGTGATGGCCCACGCAGAGATCTAACAAGTCCGATATCAATTACGAAATAAATAAAACAAATAAAAATAAACAAACAAAACAAAATCCAAATAAGAAAATTACCAAAAAATCCAAATTACCTAAAAATTGTGTACAAGTGTACCAAGGAGAATCTGTGGAGTTTTAAAGGCAAAGCGCAGTTAATAAAAGTTTATTTTATTACATAATATCTATCACTTTACACCATTTTCTTTTTTTCACTATTAAAAATTTCACAGTACTGCAGTTTGCAGTACTCTTCAGGGTTCTTAAACAGATGGTTCACCCAAAAATTACCCCATGATTTACTCACCCTCAAGCCATCCCAGAAGTAATGAAGAGTCAGAAGCAACTAAGACTTAAGACTCCAAAGAAAATTCCTGGCTCTTCCAAAATTACAAATGGCAAAAATGGTGGTACATTGCACAAGGAAATCTGTGGAGTTTTCAAAGGCAAAAGCTCGCAGGGGTTAATAAAGTTTATTTTGATTGACATAATTCTATCAGAAAAAATATCTATTTAAAACTTTTCACTTTACAATCTTTTCTTTGTTTCTTATTAAAAATTTCACAGTACTGCAGTTTGCAGAGAGAGAGACTGGTAATTAATATATTTTCCGTCATAGCATAAGAAGTAACAAACACAGAAGCGCAGAGGTCAGAGCAAAACCAAACACAAAACTATAAATACAAAATGAAGATTTCGATATAAACCCAATCTTATACAAATCCACCCTTCCTGAAAACAAAACTTGACACTATTCTTTAACAAGAATCAAAAGACTATGGTTTTATAAGTTTTAAAAATTCATAAAAACTCAAAACTTTTATTATAAAAAATAAAAATTCATATTCACCAGAAGAAACCCATGTTTGATGGTGGTTCGTGAATCAACATCCAGAAAGAAAATGAGGGGGTGGGTGGTGGGGTTAGAGGTGTGCCCGAAGCGTGAATCCATATTCAGAAAGACACGGAAAACAAATAACACGTTCAACGGATCCACTAAAGGGACATGGTTAGCCGCTTGCTAGCGGTTTCCTGTACATTACAGTACATAACATTTCACTTACCACATAAACAAAGGAGAGATGACTCACAGGACGATGGCGAATGATTTTCAGATCCTGAGCACCACTGACAAATATCTAATCTTGTAAAATGTGTGGTAAGTAGCCTATTGCCGCTCCGTAGTATATGTGTGATCGCAAATCTTGAAAGTGAAAGTAAAACACAAGCGCACATTCAAAAGCAGTTTCTATGCCCTGCACATTAATAGGGCTCCCTGATGCCCGCAATTTATAAACAGTAAATTGTAATATAGTTTTTTCCTCCCTTCACGTATTTATTCCCTTTAGGGGTTAGTACATGTCGGATTGCGGGAGAGGGGGTGGGGGGAAGGAATTATGATGCCGGCTCAACATCATGATGTCTGTCAGCCATCGGTGAAAGACGATGACATCGTCAATTGGCCAACCCTTATAGATGGATGCACTTTTTTGTGGTTCAAAATCTCAAACCCCGTTCACTGCAGTTACAAAGCTTGGAAGAGCCAGGGCATTTTTAAATAGAACTCTGAATGTATTGATCAGAAGAAATGGCTTTAGGGTGAGTAAATCATGAGGTAGCCTAACTTTAATTTTTGGGTGAACTATCCCTTAATTATTTAATGTACCTAAGATTTTCTGTATAGTACTGTACATGCATTCTACATTTATAGAAACAGTAGCAAAGAGGCTAGCTACTAGAATTCTGCAGGAAACACCGATATGCCGTCTACACTGATTACGGTCTGCAGGAATCACAGACATGATGAAAAAACAATAACAACTAATCACAACTAATGGTCTCATAATTACATGCAAAAACAAACCAATGTTTTTTTTAGTTTTTTTTTATATACTAAAGAGTAAGAAGGTTTCAAGCACCCCATTAACTTTTTCAAATAGTTTTGGCTGTACAAAATGTATTGAAGGGTGGAAAAACCTGTAAGAAGCTTTGGAAAGTGATAGTAATACCCTTCCCTGTGCTAATGCACCAAAATCCGTCACACACATGTGAAAGTAGCTAATTACGATAAGCCTTTGTCAACCAATTAAAGCTAGCTCAGATTATTGCCGTAAAACCCTTCATCCTTAATTTGTTCTCCTTGGAAGCAAGACAGGACCTGGAAGCATGAGTCCTCTAACGTGAACTACTTTACCCGTCCCTCTCGACGGACGCCCCTGACTCCAATCTCGATTTCAGCCACGTCGGCTCTCAACTACAAAGTTGTAAACCTGAATACTGACTAAACTTGGGTGGGTTTAAAAACGAGCACAAACCTAACAACACAGTTTAAAGAAGAAAAACAAGCAAAAACAGCAGGAGTGACGAATATGAGCTGTAAAACAAACAAATAAATAAATAGTCCAATCCTAATTCCAGGCCTTGTGTTCACATGGTAACCGCAATCCGTTTCCTTGGAAACTAATCTCGAGGCATGTGAACAATGCAGCTCTGGCCTTTAATCTCTCCAGACACTGGGAGCCATTATCCCAGCCTCCGGGCAAAGCCAAAACCACAGACTGCACAGAGAGAGCCCAGCACTACTATTACTCGTCTGAAAACCTCCTATAAATCCTGCTACAGCTCAAAGCCGGATGCCTCTGCCTGAGCGTAATCTTACATACAACATCTGAACAACAGCACCAACACTTCATATCTCTAGTTCGTTTCGGATTCATTCAAAACACCAAATCTAATTCACTACTTTGGGTCCTTAGTTGAAAAATATGTTTTACAAGAAAACACAATTTCAGTCTTTCTACTTCAAATTCCGTATTTACTTCAATGTGTTACTTGCTGTTTTCTTTGTAATTATTTGTGAAACTTACTAGGATTTTATTTCAGTGTATATTATGATGCTTTAGCATAATGGATGTCAGATTCAGCATTTGCATTTCACGTTCATGATAAAGTTTTCAGACAGTAAAACAAACCAAATTTTTACATTTTATGAAGAATATGTGAGAGGTGCTTGCACATTCAAAACTTTCTCACCATGCCAGGTTGAATTGCAATTCAAGGTGATTTGGGTCCCCTCCTTCAAAAAAATCAGCCATAAAGTTTTTATTACTTATTTTTATTTTACTTTATCTCAACCATTAGGAAAAAGTCAAGTCTAGACAAGCCAACACAAAAGAAGATATTTTGAAAAATTATGGTACCAACCAAACAGGCATCGACTTCCACTTTTTAGACAAAACAAAATAGATATTTCTGCACTGAGTAAAAGACAGAATTTTGGGGTGAACCACACCATAAAAACTACTTCAAAATTCACATTAAATTCAATGTGTAACTTGCCATTTCTTCGTAATTGGGTGTGAATGTACTTTGGCTGAAAATTATTGCTGTCAAACAATTAATTGCATCCAAAATAAAATATTTTATTTACATAATATTGTACTGTGTATAATTATTATGTATATATATATATATATATATATATATATATATATATATATATATATATATATATATATATATATATATACACACACACATACACATACAGTATATATTTTGAAAGTATTTACATGTATATGTATATAATTTACATAATATATAAATATATTTAATATACAAATATAACACAATTTTCTTAAAACTATACATGCAAGTGTGTGTATTTATAAATACTTAATAAATACACACAGTAAACGCATATATATTATGTAAACAAAACCTTTTATTTTGGATGTGATTAATCAGGATTAATCATTTGACAGCACTACTGAAAATTGTTTAAGGTAAATGTACACCATTGGCACAACTTGTGTTGCATGTTCAGCATGTTTTCAGACAGTAAAACAAACTCAATTTTTATATTTTATGAAGAAAATGTGAGCAGTCAAACCGAACTTCCTTCCGCAGAGCACCAAAGATGATATACTGAAGAATGATGATAAGCAAATCGTTTTGATGTTTGTTTATTAGTTTGTAAATGAAGGTTATTGGAATTTACAAGAAAATGCTATTTCAGTCTTTGTACTTCAAAATGTAATGTTTAATTCAATGTGTTACTGCTGTGAAACGTGCTAGCAATTTCCAAGTGATTTTTTAAAGTAAATCCAAATACTTCAACAGCCTAATAACAGACATACATAATAATAGACATCAGAATCTACACTGCAAATAATATGTAAGCTGCTATTTGTTTTTAATTAATTGTGAAATTTAATTTGTGAAAACTGTTTCTACACCAAACTTTCATCAGTGTATCCCTTTAAGGTTATGTAGCAATAACAATAACAATGCTTGCCTTAAAAAATAATCTTAATGGGTTATAATCTTAAAAGAGTTAATGTCATTTAATAGCTTCATCTTAACACTTCTAAGTTTAACAAAACTCTTTGAAGAAGAGACTGGTGAGACTTTCTCATTGAACAGGCTTATCCTATATCTGCAGGGGCAACTACATTCATCTGACACCTTAAGCTTCACGTATAAATGACTTGTTTTGTACTCTACACTAAGCTTTCTTTGCAGTAGCCAAAAGACATGAGTTAACTATAACAAATGTATTTTCTTAGGGTGAAAACACTAGAGAAAAATCAACTGGTGACACTCCAAAAAAATTGCAGGAAAAGTAGACATCCGGACTGAAATGCTTAAATGCACAGATTAATGACTTCCTCCTTGTTAGGAGTCCGCCCTGCCAAAATACCGTTTTTTCATTCAAGCTATCTGAGATCCTCAGCTCGAGGGGGAAGCATAATGTAGCCGCTCCTTTACTTCTTGAATTACTGCCTGTATGGTGCTTAAAGATATTACCGGCATCTCAACAAAAGGGTAACGTGGGTCTTATGAGCGGTTTTGCCCTAAGAGGCTTGTGGCTCCGCCATTGATACACAATACTTCTGTTAATAGCCTTTATAAAGATTCAGCTCACAGATCCCTTCAGTAACACAACTGTATCTAAATCGTTCAGCTCAGGGGCTGATAATTGACTTTTAATTGGTCCTAAGTCCTTTCACCCTGGACATTTTCCCCAAGGCCACACAAACATGTTGCATCGAGTAAACACAAAGCGTGGCCTGCATGGGAAGATTTACTTCAGATCAAAAATGTATTACTGTTAAAACAGATAACTTGGCTATGTAATGGTCAGCATATGGGAATATGTGGATTGAAAGACTGTGAACCAACCAGCTTTTTAAACCAAAACCAACTATGTTTAAACTAATTTACCGTACTAAAAGAACTGAAATTTCTTTGATACTTATTGGCTGCCATATTAATATACAATTGTATTTACATGCTACTAGTGATTTGCAAGTCTGTTGGAGTAAAACAATACTGAGTGCAAATAATAAAATGCAACTAACTATATAATAAAGACTAGTTAGGATTACAAAATAAATAGGCTTAAAAAAATATATAAGTTGAAGAGAAAATGCTTCCTTTATGTTTCTGCTATGAATATATGTAGATTGAAAAACCTGTTTCAGATGTGGTCATTTTAATACTATTAGTTTTTTAAACGAATGTCAAACAACAATGTTTAAAGCTATTTACTTTGAAAAAAGTACTGAAATCATGATACCTTGACTGAATGTTTGCCATATTCATATACAACTGTACATGCTATTCAAAGGCAATTCAAAGAATAAAATATGGTGCTTTTGTGATGAAAGGATGAAGGTCTGATTCAGTAGTCCTAAACTAGTGATGCGTAGGCCTGTTGGAGACAGATCTTATAAAAAGTACTGAAATCCTAGATACTCTGATGTACTGAATGATTGTCATATTCATGTAGAATTATATTTACAAGTTCATTCAAATATAACCGCAGTTCTACATCCATAAACTATGGTACTTTTCACTGTGCTCAATCTGTGATTCATAAGTGTTTTGGAGTAAAACCATGCTTTATGTAAAATACTGAAATTAAAATTTTAAACGTAAATAATAAAATGCAACTAACCATATGATAAAGTACAGTTAGGATTAACAAATAATCACCTAATTAAAGAGGAGAAAATGCTTTCAGTATCTTTTGCTGTTTGGCATCATATTTTTGTCAGAAATATTAGACGGAATTTACTGTCTTGTATAGATAATTACCACATTTTTTGTTCTATACTGTTCAGTCTCTTGTGCTCTTAATTTCCTAGTCATCCCACGTTTAAGCAATAATTTTGCATGTGCAGTTCATGGTAGTATGAATAAAAAAATAAAAAAAAAATCTGGGCACGGACAGCTACTACTGTTATGAATAATGTATACAGGCCCAATCCGACAGCAAGTCATTCTGGGATAGTTCATATTTCAGTGACAGACTCATAGCGGGACAGCATGACATAAATCATAAACTCGCATTGTCTTCATGAATGGATCTGACAGTCGAGAAGTCCTTCGAGGAAAACCGAGCAAGTTTAGAGACATGTGATATTATTACTCCGCAGCATTGGGACACATTCAGTTACGCATAATCTAGAAAAGCAGTCTTCTTTATAGTAGACACAGATTAGCAGCCACTGATGGGTGGATTTGACATTGTAAACATGACCTTATCTAGCCGACAAACGCGTCTGTGACCACGCCAGCCACGGCGATTTTCATCAGATTGTGCGAAATAAAACCCACTGACTGTAATGTATCACCCAGCCAACAATGAAACTGCTCTATTTAGGCAACTTGCTAGCACTCAAATTGTGTTGCCATTTTCACAACACAAACAAAAAAGGAGAATTACGGCTACAGTTTGCTTAAACGCAGAACGCAAAGGCGTTTAATTGTTTATTTTATCTGCGGTGTATTATAACGCCTGTTACTTTGATAAAAGCGTCTAAAACATCGCGTCGAGCGACACAGATTCGCGTGCGGAGCGTTAGCATGATAGCCAGTGTGCTAACACTCCTAGCCATCCTCCTCCCCCCTAAATTATAATCTGTAATTTCACTTTTTCAACAGCCATAAAAAGTCACGTGCTTAAGAACGATACTCGTAAATGTTTTTTCATACACGCATAAAGAGAATTACATTTAATCCTTACCGATTTCCCCGCGTTTAATCCCGGAATAGGTTTATTCTCCGTTTAATCCAACAGTAGTGCGAGCTGAATTCCCATCTAAAGAAAGGCGATAGCGACTTTCTTAAATGTCATAATCTCGAACGCTGTAGTCTGTTGAAATGGAATCGACGGGAATTATTTGATCAATTTGCCCCGTTTTCTCTCTGTTTTGTTTAACAGAGGAGTGTGTCCCCTTTCCCCTTTCTTTGTTCTGTAATCCAGTAAAATTGAAAGTCATTCGCCTCCGCTAATCCCAGCCCAACTCAACAACAGCATCTATTGGCTGTCATTTACATACAGGATTAAAGAACCGCTGGAACAGCACTCGCAGGACAAATGTGTGCAACTAACTCTTTTGACATTGTGACTGTAACATGTCCATATTTCTCTCTGCCCATCGCCACAGCCCCCCTCTTATCGCTGCTTTATTTTAAGAGGAGCCAGTCTGTTGCAAATAAGCGCACACGGTTCGCCTGATAACCGTTCCGCGGATCAGCTCTGGAATAAAGGCATCGATTTCGAGAATCTGTAAATACATTTATGATTATAAGATAAGGATAACGCAACGTCAAAAAAAAAAAAAAAAAACCCTGATGCAACAAATCTTAAATAGTGCAATAAATAGGCTGTCTGATATTTTCCACCGCATTTAATAAATTAATTTTAAAAAGAAATGAAAATTATATATTTTGCACAGAAATATATAAATATTCAATATTAATTACCCCTTTTAAATGTAACATTTGTTATGTCCTTTGTAGTTATATTAAAAATGCTCATTTGTTATCAGATATATTAAAGTTCAAGTCAAATTATTAATATGAAATAACATATTTAACTGTTTAAATCATACCACTTTTAACCATGGAAGAGTTTGTTATTAGTTAACAAGCACTGAAGGATTCTATTATATCTGTTTTCTTATTATTAGTAGTCTAAATAACGAAAAGTGCATTCATTCATTCATTTCACTTAAACTGTCTAGTAGGTTTCAGAGCCCCCAAACTTGGTGGGACTCAAACCTTTATCAAACACTAGGTAGCGCTGTTATAAGTGTATTTAAAATTGGCAATAATTCTGCTACAGGTACAGGTTCAAAATTTCTTTGAATTCCTGGGTCAAGGCAAACAAAACAGACGTCTCATATGTAATTTCTACCTATAAAATTGTTAGAATCATGGCCAAAAAAAAAAAAAAAGATTTAAACCAATGACATTTTTAGTTCTGGCCCACAATGACAAACTGTTATAAAATAGATGTTTAGATGTTTTAAGGATATGCACCATATTTTGGTCAGTTATGCTTATAGGACCCAGCAAACACAAAAACTATACATTTAAAAAAAAATTGTCACAGTTCAAACTTTAAAAATGAAACTGCTGTGCAACAACAGAACAGCCTTCAGCAGTTTGGCTGGTTTGTTTTATGTAATGTCTCCCCCTAACGGCCTGACATTGTAATGCGTGTATCCCTCCCCTCTGTCATTAGGTTTGCTGGTGAAAATCAAGTTCTTGTTTGCAGGTATGTATCTTCAGATGGCCCTGGTGCTCATATGGCCAACATATTTTGCACTCCGGATATTGATATTGGATTAAGGTAACGGTATACAAATCATCCATTAAAAATACCATATTACTGACCACTAATCTGAATATTAATGCATCTCAATATGGTAGAAAAATACGACAGTAACCTTTTCAAATAAAATGTTAAATAAAAGCTTGACATTTTCAGGCTCAAATGGCAAAACTTCTTGAGAATGACAGATAGATATTTTCATATAGTATATAGTGATGAATTGGAAAGTGCTTATATACAAACCTTCCCTTTTGAAAATAAGAGGAAATCATTTGTTACGAATAAAACACAACAAAGTGTCTCTTTTGTTAATGTTTAATTACTGATTCTTGGGAACCATTACAGCAAGTGGTGAGTGAACTGTTTCCCAACAGATAAAAGGCATTTTTATCGAATCCAACTGCAATCTAAAGCAATTTCAACTGCAAAACTTGGGGCCAGCCCTAGCATTTTCCCTATTCTTTTCGAAAAAGAAAATGCTTTCTTGGTTGTAATGACAATCGCATCAGTATAAAGTTGCCTAATGAACAAACATGACCGAATTGCACAGTATTTCATCCACATGGTTTTTCAAAGGAGAGAATCAATTCTGGAATACCATTGAGCAGACACTGATTTACGGGATTGCAGTTATGTTTTGTACGGTTTCTGTTTTAACATCAGATTTGTTACTACAAAGGTGTGTATGGACAGAGAAATCTGATCAGAGAGAAAACGCTAAAAAGTCTTTCTTGATCTTTTAAGGGGAGGTACTACAGTTGATCCTTTCCTTTTATCAAAATACTTGGATATGAACAAAAAAAAAAAGTTCTTTATTTTAAATATGAAATAAAATGTTGTGTGCATGTAAATTAACAAGCTTTTTTGCACTTTTGTAAAGATAAAATTAAAAAGGCAATTGAAAATCCAGCTATATCATTTGGGCAAAATGTCATTGCAATGAAAAAGTCAAAATTGTTAAATTCAGCTAAAAATTGTCACGTGTGCATGTAGTACCTCCTTTTAAGCGTGTCAAGAAAAGATCCTCCAAACTGAATGAAAAGAATGAAATGATTCAGCAAATGATTCCAAAATGAAACAAAAGCTGTTGGTTCGTTGTTCATTTAAATTAATCTCAGTATGTGACTTGGCATTGTCTGCTAATATTTAATAATATTAGAAAAGTATGCACTGATATGGACTGAATCTGCAATACTGGTTCTTGAAGCTTAACTTGCTAATTCTGTTGAACATGGTTGCGGAATACTGTATAATTCATACCTTAAAATTCATGTCTCTATGAAGAAAATCAACACAAAACTGAGCAGGAATGGAATAAGGGAGCCTGTCTGGTTTATTTCCTTGTTTGCTACAGTATCTAGTGACCAGACCTTCGAACCTTATGCTGGAAGTTGGCCAGTTTCTCTCTTTGAATATACCAGTTTTAAAAAGCATAGACGGCAAATAAATTAAACGGTATAAATCGAGGCCAAAAATGTTTTCTAAACTGCAAACGGTTACAGCCAACTGAGAGTATAGCAGGCTATTGGATTTTCCGAGGATTCAAGTATCCTGACCGACATGCTCTCGTTTGTTAAGTCAGACAATATTGTCCATCTCGGAGGTAGTCTACAGGGCCGGTGTGTCAGTTTGTCCGTGTTGTACCACTGACCTTAAAAACCACTTCCGTTATGTCTTTTTATAGCATCTCGGATCATTTGAGACATTCTTCCATTTGTGGTCTCTGTTTGTTCATCTATAAAGTCATTGTTTTGGTGTTAACTGTAAACTGAAAATAAGATGTCCAGTGAAGCATTAGTCCAAAGGTCTAGGCATCAAATTGGCTTCTTCTTTCCCAATGCACCTCCATTCTTCCCTAAACATCTGAGAACCGTTTTAGCCCTCATCAGTGTTCTTCCTAGACAGAGAAACAGAGTTTAGGATGATACAGAAATATTAGGATTCTAAATCCACTTCGAATAAAGATCTATTAACCTCTTGTGTGAAGGAAGCGTCTTCCTGATGGATTCCATTTGCAGAATTTGCACTAGCATGTGCCTGTGGACACAACGAAAGAGTGATATTTGTGACACTGTTGGAGCATGTTAGTGTGTCCACTGAAGAAATAGCCAGGAGCAGTAGCAGGTTTGAGGTCAGGTGTCTGTTGTTTACCTGGTTCTTGTCCGGTCGGGTGCGCATGGCCTGCACTAGCTGGTCCACGTGTTGGTTGTGCTCCAGAGCGTTCCTCAGGGCATCTTCTGTGTTCAGCAGCCTTTGACGCAGACGGGCCACCTCTGTGTCTGAAGCAGATGGGTCCATCATCGAGTACCGACGGTGGTCTGGAGATGTCCTCTCCCGACCCTGATAGAAAGAAATTGTACAATAAAAGTGATGCACAATATATCAGTGATATCCGTCACAGTCAAAAATAGCGTATTACATAATAAAAGCATTTTCTGTATACATACACACACATATGCATAAAGCGCCAACCCATGTCAGAAAAAAAGACTTGTACCTGAACTTTAAGAGGACTAAACCCTCTTTTTATTCCAGTAAAATTCCAGCTTCAGTCAAAACAGGCTTCTACAAATCTAGTGAAATGCTGTAATCATCTGCAGCGAAAATAAAGCAGAACTGGTGGCTGTTGCATTCCTAAATGAGTGCTAAACTCGCAGCACATGAAATAAACTGCGTTCATTCACTGTGAACGGAGCCGTTCTAAAGCGGCAAAAAACAGGATCACGAGCTGATCGCCTCAATGTGTGCGCTTCACTTTAAAACATGCAGCAAAAACAGAATTGATGAAGGGATTAAACCATATTGTGCTTTCGGTTTTATTTCGTTTGACAGATACTGTGCCAAACCATAATTCCCCAAAACACAACCCTAAAGACCTTTAATGTTAGAATAAGAAGTTTAAATATATTTCTACAAATCTACACTGCCCGGAAGACCTATCGTTTCATATCATCATGTGACCACGATAATAGAGACAGTTTTGCTATCACGATATCAAGATATTGATAATAAGAAATGTTTCTTGAACAGCAAATCAGCATAATAGAACAATTTCTGAAGGATCATGTGACACTGAAGACTGGAGTAATGATGCTGAAAATTCAGCTTTACCACCACAGGAATAAATTACACTTTTAAACATTAAAATATAAACCAGCTATTTTAAATTGTAATGATGTTTTATAATATTTCTGTTTTTACTGCATTTGTGATTATATAGTTGCAGCCTTTGTGATCAAAAAATGTAACAGACTCCAAGCTTTTCAACAATCGTGTATATACATACATTTGTGTCTGGGAGGAAAATTTGATTAGTAGGGTTCTGTTCATATATCTCACCAGCAGCAAAAGTTTCTCTCGCAGAGTTTTGATGTCGTCCTGTAGTTTCTGTTCCTTCACCCTCCACTCGGCTCTGTGGACTTCACGGCCGAGGTCCCGATCCACTCCCGCAGAGTGACGCGGAGATTCCAGCAGTAACACCCGAAGCTCATTCAGGCTCCTGATATGCACACACACAAAGAAAGACAAAATTATATAAAAAACAATATTATAATATAAATTATGTATTTCAATGTGTGCTTGACCTATTCAAAGCCAACCAACTGTAATAAGTTTTTGTACATATTTTTTAGTTCTCAATGCAAAGTTCCCAAACGGTTTTGATTTCAATTGACATCTATAGTATTTTTGGTACTACTATGGAAGTGAATGGGAACCAAAAATGTTTGGCTACCAACATTCTTCAAACTGACTTCTTTTGTGTTCCACAGAGCAAAGAAACTCATACAGATTTGGAAAGACTTGAGGGTGAGCAACTGACGACAAGATTTTCATTTTTAGGTGGACTATCCCTTTAAGGACAGAGCCCAAACCCCTGACAGGATATCCAGTCAGCATGTAGCATTGATTGAAAAGGCTAAATGACATTTTGGCCACAGTTTTAATGAGCCTAACTGTCTTCATTAACTCAAACTGCTCTCGAGTAGATTACAATCAGCAATGGTACATGGCTAACCATTTAGTTTATTGGGAAGCAATACAATCCAGATGATGGTTCTCCGTGACAGGAATAAAATATAGGCTCAAGTACACACTATATTCAAGTTTACAAGTGTAAATTAGATGATTAAAGCATTTCTTGAAATGTGAGAGAATTATTTCCATGTGGACCATATGTTGTCATTATCATCTCAAGTGCTTTGTTATAAATCACAAAGTGCCCTCTCCTCCTCCATGTTATGCTCTTTACCTCTCTTTCTTCAGAAGCTCCTGGCTAATAATCACAAGCTGGCCTGATGCATCATGGGATTTCTTGGTCATTGACTCCAGCTCCGCCTCCAAGCGCGTCTTTTCCTTAACGAGTCTATCTGCTGCCTTCTCTCCCAAACGAACCTTTTCCTCCAAGGCTACACACAAGATGCAGTTGCATTTATTGTTAGAAGTAGAATAAAATATCACTAGCATCATCCTATGGTGTGTTATATATAGCTCTCTTACTTGTTTCACAAAAAAACATAATAAGAATGACATAAATGTAACACTTTAAATTTGATAAATACCAGTTATTTGGGTCTTCAGGGCATCTACTTGGGTTGTTAGAGTGGATACTTCTTTTTCCCTTTTTGTGAGTTTCTCCAGAGTTTCTAATGGAAAGTTTGAAGTTATAAACACAGGTATAGAGAACCTTCAAATGCTGAAATGTCTGAAAACTATGGCATAGTTACTTTTTAAATGTAGATTAAAATAAACAAAAATAAAACATTAATACCTGAATGATTTAGCATACATATAGCATAAATATATCCAGAAACAATGCACTGAAGTCATCAAAAGTGACAGTGAATACGTTTATGATGTTATAAAATATTTCTTTTTCATATAAATGCTGCTCTTAAAAAAATAACAGATCATGTTTTTTAACTGTGACCTGTAAAAAAAAAAAAAAAAAAAAACAGGATGGGGGCAAAGACCTTTTCATGCCACATTACTTTCATTTGTTATAATATTACACAATATTACAGTTTCACTATACTTTTTGGTCAAATAAATGCAGCCTTGGTAAGCATAAGAGGTTTCTTTAAAAAAAAAAAAATTTTAAATCATACAAAGCCCAAATATTTGAGCCATAGAAGTAAAATTACAGAAGTAAACATTTTTCATTGTCAGTATTTGTAAACGTACCTTCCATATTCTGTTTTAGTTTCATCTTCTCTTCAGAATTGTCATTCTTTTCGATCATCTGGATGGGAAGAAAACATATTTAAGTGAACTTTAAAAACACTTTTATGTGTTTTTTTATTTTTTATTTTAGTCAACAATAGTCAACAATCCTAAAGGTTTTAAAATTTCCGTTAGAATTTGGAGCTAATGCCATGTGATTTCAATGGGATCACATAAGGATAATCTAAGCATCAAATAAGATCCTTCTGGATAAATCAAAATTTCATATTATTTTTCCGGATTTTCGATTTTTTAGTTTTAGTATATCTTGATTCTTATTCATCCTATTAGGATTCTTTAGGATTGGTTCTAAATATATACTATCAAATTCCAGTTTTAGCCCTGTACATACTGGAATCTACAAAATAACCTGGATAACATTCACTAAAATTCAGCATTAAAATCGGGTTTTGTCCCAAAGGTCACTAACATTAACATCCTGGGTGGTGTGATCTGCCTCTACCGCTTGCAGTCGGTTCTCACTGACTCTCAGCTTCTCTTGCAGTGAGAGGATCTCTGCTCGGCTCTGAGCCTCAGCTTTCTGCAGGGCCTCATAATCTACCATCTTCTTCTCAGCCAGCTCCAGCTCTTCTTTGAGGAGCTGGGTGGCCTTTTCATGCTCTTCTTGGGACCTATTCAACTCGCTGATCCTCAACTCATCCTTTTGTAGCTTCTCTGAAACCTCTTTGAGCTCCAGAGTATGCTGGTTGCACTTGGCTTCCACCTGGATCTTCCAGTTCTCCTCATTCTCCTCTAGCTGATTCCGTAATTCCTGAAGTCGAGCACGTAGATCTTCACGCTCTTTGGCCATTACGGCAGCATCGATCTCATGTTTGGCTTTGAGGTTCTCTAACTCCAGTTGCTTCTCCATCTTTAAGCTCTCCAGAGCTGCTCTCATCTCAGGTGTGGTTCCTTCACCCTCTCCTCCACTGTTCTCACTGGACCCACGATCTCCTGTTAGCGAGGCTTTCAGTTCCTCTAGAGCACGTTGATGGTCTCCAACCAAAGCGTCAAGTTTGGATTTCCAGCTGTCCATCATCTCCATGTTTTCACGAGTGGCCTGCTGAAGTCTCTGCTTCAGGTCGGAGATCTCTTGGCCCTGACGTTCTTTTGTGGCTTTAAGTCGTTCAACTTCTTTCTGGCTGCTGCTCAAGGATGCTTCATACCTCTCTCGCAACAGGCTGCTCTCTTCACGGCGTTCACGGCCTGCAGACAGAAGCTGTTCCCGCAAAACCAGAGTCTCCGAGTTTATGCCGCTGTCTCCAGCGTCTGTGCCTGGACCGAAGGAACCTCTCTGAAGCTGAGCCTGGAGCTCCTCGACCTTAGCCCTGCGCAATGCCAATTCTTCTTCCAGCTGCATAACACGACTCTTCTCCTCAACTGTAGTTTGCTAGAGGGCAGAAAGAGGGTCAGAAATCCTGCATCTTCCATCTTTTATATGCCAAAACCTCCAGTCTGTTCAGGGGCAATCCTCAAAGGATTTAGTCATTTCTTCAACGAGACCTTTGAACTCAGTCTTTGGATTTAATTAGAGATTTAAAATAGAGCAAACTAATGGACATCTAGTGGAAAAAGCTCATTATTAAATGTGGTGAAAATAACAATACAGACAATTAAACTAGGGATGCACACTGAGAACCATATCGGCAGCGGCCAATATTGTTTAAATCTTTAGAGGTCTTAAAACATTTAAGAAAATACCATTTTAGGACAATTATTTTATGCGACAATATTTTGATGTCACTTAAACAAAACTAAACAATACACAATTGTCATATAAAAAGGTAAATCTGTAAGTAATATTTTCATTAAAATGTAAAATACTTCCATGATGCACACTTACAAATAAACTTTACATTTTTTTAATTTAATTTATTGTACAATTTAAATCCAATAAATTTATATTATTTTTTGCATTATAGTATTATAGTGATTTTTTTTGAGTTACAGAAGACTGAGAATTATCATCATCATCATCATCATTATAATGGAAGAATATAATATATTTTTTTTTCAATTAAAATATATTTGATATACTGTATATAAATGTACTTTACAATCAAAACCATTCATATTCTATTATTTTTGCATTATTGTGGATTGTAGAGATATTTAAAACTACAGTACACTAGTGAAAACAGCTGTTTATAATAATAATAATCCATTCTCCAAAAAGAGTATTTTTTTCCAATACAAAAAAGTTCTAGCACATTGTTTTAAAAAACATTCATCATATTGTCTTTCTGTAAAAACAGTTTAAATATTATATTATTATATAAATAAGTTTATATATTGTGCATCCCCTAAATAAACATTTTAATGTTGTTGATAATTGGTATGAAAATTCTTGAGAGTTGCCCACTAGAACTAGCAACCGGATGGCAATACAGTCATAAGAAGCAAACAAAGCATTTGCTTGCCCTGCAAACATTTCAATGAATGGCCATTTCTTGAAAAAATGGCTCTTGCATGTGCAAAAAAGCAGATATAGTGCAACCTATGAAACTACACCAGCATTCCTGTTGAATTCAAGCCCAAGCAAGCCTTTCTCAGTCTGACCATCTAAAAGCAGCCAGGAAAATATGAGATGGAATGGAACAGTCCAAAGGAACACAGGCAATCACTACTAGGATTCAAACTATGTTTAAAGAAAAAATATTCAAAGATGTTTTTCATTTCACAGAGCAAACAAATATTAGTGTTAGTCATTGTGGAGTCATCTGCAAATTTGATAGTTCAAAGAAAAGAGGTTATCAGAAATCAGCTATTACTACAAGAGTTCATAGATGCAGTCTCAAACCACAAGAGAGAAGTGAGAAGAGCACACATCTAAATATAATACTCGTGTTTAAAGTAGAAGATCACTCTGAAAACCACACAGCATGTTACTCCCTTTATATCACCTTGACACTCTTGCCCAGCCGCATGGGTGTTGGCTGGAGCCTGCCTCTGACCTGTTGATAAATGTGAGATCCTGTTGATTAGAGTGCCTGGACTGTGCTGCACTTTCATATGTACCCAAGTAAATGTGAGGCCCTGTTTAAGCCTGATATTAAAGGATTAGTTCACTTCCAGAATAAAAATTTCCTGATAATATACTCACCAACATGTAATCCAAGATGCTCATGTCCTTCTTTCTTCAGTCAAAAAGAAAGTAAGGTTTTTACTCCATACAGTGGACTTCAATGGGGACCAACGGGTTGAAGGTCCAACTTGCAATTTTAATGCAGCTTGAAAGGGCTCTACACGATCCCAGCCGATGAATAAGGGACTTATCTAGCAAAACAATCAGCCATTTAAAAAAAATAAAATGTATATACTATTTTAACCACAAATGCTCATCTTGCACTAGC
This sequence comes from Cyprinus carpio, assembly GCF_018340385.1. Classification (NCBI taxonomy): domain Eukaryota; kingdom Metazoa; phylum Chordata; class Actinopteri; order Cypriniformes; family Cyprinidae; genus Cyprinus; species Cyprinus carpio. The sequence goes on from NC_056601.1 coordinate 22,140,136, forward strand.
TTGACCTCGCATTGGAAAGGTCATACATGACGCAGACGGAGCACCAACACAGTGTTTACAAAGTGAACGTGCAAAGAAAGTTAAACGCCCATGCATGTGACTTTTCCAAAAATTTGTGAAGACGCGCATGTGCATCACAGAGCTAGTGCAAGATGAGCATCTGTGGTTAAAAACTACAGAAATTGGTGTTTTTATATTTTTATTTATTTTTTTTAGAAAATGACTGATTATTTCACTAGATAAGACCCTTATTCCTCAGCTGGGTTCTTGAGTCCTTTGAAGCTGCACTGAAACTCCAATTTGGACCTTCAACCCACTGGTCCCCGTTGAAGTGAATTATATGAAGAAAAACCCTGGAATGTTTTCCTCAAAAACCTTAATTTCTTTTCGACAGAAGAAAGAAAGATATGAACATTGTAACACAGTTCGTAGTCACAGGAAGAAGGAGGCGGGAACCGGCGAACATTTAAACTATTTTAATAATAAAATAAAAAAACTTAAAATAGTGCTGCAGCCACTCACGGCGACTGCCGCACACAAACACAACCAAAACAAAATAAAGTCCAGGGCTTGTCCTCTCTCGTCTTGCACTGTCGTCACTCCTCCTTTTATCCTTCCAGACCACCTACTTGCAAATCTATACCCAATAATCACTCATCATCAATGCATTATCACTTACTCCACAGGCCTCGCTCCGTTCCCACGGCTCTCGGCCCAGCCCCACTCGTCATAAAACATCTTGGATGACACTGGAGTTAATAAATTATCAGGAAATTTTTATTCTTGAGTGAACCAATCCTTTAAGATGAGTTTTGGTCGATCGGAACACAAGCTGACCATGGAGACACATTCCTGGTTACACCTGCTGTTTTAATCCAACTCTTCTGTCCACTTTCAGCCTCTTTCCTGATTGCTTTGAAGGGAGGGTCTTTGGGCGGCTGTATGTATGGGCTTATTCCTGATTTTTTATCTAAGATTGCAAAATAAGCTAATATTGCAAAGGGAGACCATGTAAAACTATTCCAGAGAGCTTTAATTTTTGCTCTGACTGCTGCAAAACAACACCAAATGCTATGGATATGTGTTAGAATCAGGACTGGTAAGACAATACTGGCATTTTTTCACCTTGATACCAAACTTATGATTTCAGACGGCAAAGTTTAAATCCTGTCTGGCTAGCCCGTTTCGACATCACGTCCCATAATGTTTAAGAATAAGAGGAGGCAGGCTTTAGTGGAGTTTTCAAGTACCTCTGGAAGTGGTCAAAAGTGGACAAGTTCAAAAGTTTTCAGACCCTGTTTACACCTGTATTTTGTTGTTCATATTTGATTGCATTGATTAAAACCCTTAATACTGGGCCTGAGTGGTGTTTGTCTACGCAAAACCACAATGCTAGAATTTTGGTTGTTGCCAGAGTGTTGCTAGTTGGTTGATAGGACATTGCTAGCCGCTTGCTAGGGTGTTCATGGTGGTTACTAGGGTGTTGGTCGTTCTGGTTGTATGCAAAGGCATTGTTAGTCAGTTACTAGGGTGCTAAGGATATTTTAGCTAGGGTGATATGGGTGGTTGATAGATTGCTAGGTATTTAGAGGGGTCATCAGGGCATTAATAAACGTTAGGGTGTTTTGGATGGTCACTTGCTAAGGCAGCTGCTAGGGTGTTGGTGGACATTAGGGCAATGCTTGGGTTTGCTGGGTAGTCACTAGGCATTTCTTGATAGGGTTTTCTGCTTAGAAGCTAGTGTGTTGCAAAACAGTTTTGATGGTTGTTTAAGTCGTATTTGTGGTGTTCCGGGTGGGCACTAGGGTGTTTTTAGGGTTTCTGTGGTGGTCATTATGGCAGTAATCGGGTTTTCTGGACAGACACAAGACTAAATGATTGCTAGTGTTTCAAAGGAAACAAAAATAATGACTTTATTCAACAAATTCTTTTAGGTGTCAGTCTTCAATGCATGTTCACGACATTCGACTGACATGGAAGAGATTTTTTTTTTTTTAAATGAAGTCATTATTTTTGTTTTCTGTACGCACAATAATTAATATTGTAGCATCATAAAATTAAGGTTAAGCCACTGATGTCACATGGAACTATTTTAACGATGTCCTTACTACCTTTCTGGAACTCAAACGTGTCAGTTGTGTTGCTGTTTATGGAGGGTCAGAAAGCTCTCGAATTTCATCAAAAATATCTTAATTTGTGTTCTAAAGATGAATGAAGGTCTTACAGGTTTGGAACGACATGAGGGTGAGTAATTAATGTCAGAATTTTCATTTTTGGGCGAACTTTCAATTTAAGTACAACAATTTTGGGCAAAAGAGAAATAATATGCATGACCAATAATAACTATAATGCCTTAGCAACTACCTCTAATTATAGAAAAATAAGGGCTACAAATGCAGTGTAGATGTGTCAGAGGGGGTTTGTGTCACAACTCTTTCAAAGGTTGGAGGCTGTATTTCAGCATCTAAAACACAATATGAAGGCTAATGTGAGGAAATGAGATCACTGTGGAGAAGATAACTCCTCAACTCCACCCGAGGGTCTCAGGCAGATGCTTAGTGAACAAGAGAAGACAGACATGAATAAAAGTTTTGCAAATGAAAGGTGAAAGCAGTTCCTGGCTATCAGGAGCAATGCTGCCCCACAGAGACAGGCAAAGATCTCCAACACTCATGAATTTGGGTTTTCACAGCAATGCAATTTCTCATCAGAGCTGGAGTAAATTCCAATTAAATCAACACTCTAAACGCTAAAAAAATGGGTGCAGTTAAAATAAGCCTAAAATATCTGATCTTTTCTGATCAACTAGCTTAGTTAAAAAATAAAAATAAAATAGTTGCATTAAATTTGTCAAATGATGGAGATCCCAGGCCTGGTCAATCAAGCACAAGCAGTGGCAACCCACAGACAAGGGTTCTAACAAAGGGACAGAAACATGGCAATGGGAGAGATGGCTACAGGCTGGGGTGTTTCATCTCCCTGCATGTTTACCATCTTTTCCTCTAACTCTTTCTGAAGCCGCTCTGATTTGGACTTTTCCAAATGCAGATACTGCTCGAGCTGCCGAATACGGGCATGCTCCAGTTTGGTCTGAGTCTACAGAGAGAAAGAGAGGGGGGAAATGGAAAGACATGAGAGAAAGAGAAAAATAGACATACATAGGTAGCACAGAAAAAGATTCACAGGTCTTAGCTATTTACCAATCATACTACCAAAGTGTGAAGACGTTTAAAGGCAAGACAAAGTATGCTTTCACATTCGGCATGACAGTATAGGGCTGGAAAAACAGAGACATATTTAATACCTTTACATACATTTAAACAGACCTTAGTCAGAACAGACATTATATTAATTGAGAATTAAAAGTGTTTGAGAACTGAAGATGTTTGGAAAGACATTCTAAATTAATGAATTCTATCAGTCAGTGATGGCATCAGTTTTTCAGTTATCTTCACAGAAATTCTCAAAATTGAAAAAAGTACACATCCTCTCCCAGGAAAGTTGTAAAAATATAGTTAAGTAGTAAAAAAGGCAGATACCTCCAGGTCTCCTTTGGTAATGGACTCTTCCTCAACTCTGAACTGAAGATCGTCCACCTTCCTGTCATAACAAATAATGACCACCAGGTGTCAGGGAATTTCTCATTTACTTTTTTGTTTGTTTCTTTGGTAGACAGACAGCAGATTTGGACTTTATACTGACGCCTATTGGCATGAATGCCGGATCACACAAAAACAAGTGTTTAATTACCAAATATAATTGTATAAATACACTATTTCCAGGTGTATTTGTCATTCATGGCTGTGATATATCCATGACTGTTTTTTGTGAAGAGTAGGTTAAAGGGATACTCCACCCCAAAATGAAAATTTTGTCATTAATCACTTACCCCCATGTCATTCCAAACCCGTAAAAGCTTCGCACAATTTAAGATATTTTGGATGAAAACCAGGAGGCTTGTGACTGTCCCATAGACTGCCAAGTAAATAACAGTGTCAAGGTCTATAAAAGGTATGAAAGTCATCGTCAAAATACTCCATCTGCCATCAGACGTGAAATCTGGGTTATATGAAGCGACGAGAACACTTCTTGTAAGCGAAGAAAACAAAAATAATGACTTTTTTAAATAAAATATCTTAAATTGTGTTCCGAAGACGAATGAAGCTTTTACGGGTTTGGAATGACATGGGGGTAAGTGATTAATGACAAAATTTTAATTTTGGGGTGGAGTATCCCTTTAAGATGTACCAGTGAAAACCAATCACTCTGAATATTAATTTAGGGAATTTTGAGTTCTCAGTTTATGACCCCTTTCATATTTATTTTAAACATAGTATAGGTTTTCTCACTGATCCAACTCATCCCTCACTGAATCACTCTATAGCTCTTTCTATGGGCCTATGATATAGACCAGTGTTATTAGCCTTTTTCACTCAAAGGCGTCCCCCATTGAGAACTACTGATGAATATGCCTTTTAATTTTATAGGGTAACAAACTTCCTGAAATGTCTGTTATTACTCCTCATCTAGGGGACAACTTAAGAAGTGCCCCAGCTACCCCACTCTTCCCTGCTCTTCAATAAGCACCTTATGTTTTAAAACTTTTAAATTAAAAAGAAATATTTTGTGCACCTTTAACTCAAATACCAAGACAAAAAACTAAACTGACCAACAGTAAATGTTAGGATACAATATATGAGGCTACAATGTACAAGCAAAACTGTACCTTCTCTCTTCCTCGAGCTGATTGGCCAGTTCCATTTTGTCTTTCTGTGTGCTTGCTAGCAGGGCTCGGACTTGCTGTAGGTTGCTCTCTGCCTCTGTTGCATACTGAAAGAGATATAAGAAAAGGTCATTGTTCTTCAGAAATTCATTTGAATGCAGTGTTAAATGGAGAGTGCAAGTTTATATTTTTGAGTAAATGTAGTAAATGAAATGCACATATAGGCTAAGTGTTGTGTTTATATGTGTGAGTCACACCTGCAGATGTCGGGCCTTCAGTGCCGCCAGCTCTTTTTCCACCTCGCAGATATGGCTGGTTGCCTTGGCGACCTCGGCCCGCTCCAGGTCTCTCTCAGCCAGGAGCTGCTCTATGTGCTGCTGTTTCTCCTTCAGGGCTTCCTGCAGAGCCGTGGTCCCCGAGATCTTCCGTGCGTACCTCGAGGATGTCTCCGTCAACTCGAATGAAGGAAAAAAACTCACTTCAGTGAAATGAAATAAGACTTTTGGATTCAAATTCGACAATGAATTAAGCGTTTAAAGTGATGAAGTGATAAAACACATAATGACCCTTTTAAAGGTGTCATATCATGAAAAACTGACTTTTTCCATGTTCAAGTGTTATAATCGGGTCTCTGGTGCATCCACAAACCCAAAAACATAAAAAAGGACAACCATGTAACTTTGTTTTGATAAGCCTTTCTCGGCAAGCTTCTCCTGTAACTGTGACACACAGCTGATTGTTTTTATTCTCTTTTGAACAAACAAACTCAGAAACAATAGTTCTTTAGAAGAAAAAAGAAATATGGTTATTTTATGCATTTTTAACATTTTAATTAATATATAATCAGGTTTCTGGTGCATCTACCAACCCAAAAAACATGAAATAGGACAACCCCTTAACTTTGTTTTGCTAAGTCTTTCTCGTCAAGCTCATGTAAAAATGAGCCGCTCAGACTTCGCTCCCCCATGACGTATCTTATTATAAAGTTACCGCCCCTTAATTTGCACGTTTCCACTCACGGCGTTGCCATTTTGTTTTCGCGATGTCCTTCCCAGCTGTTTACCTTCACAGACATAACCGACTGTGTTTGTGTAACTCATGTGTTTTTAACATAAACTTGTGAAAATTTGACAGTATAAGTGCAATAAGACATGAAAGAGAACTTTCTGCCGTGTGACAGCCGCCTTCTGTGCGCTTGCTTCCAATGCCGGCACTCAGAAAACTCTGTATAAGAAGTCTGAACTGACATGGCTTTAAAATGCATGATTTCAACATGATAGACATGATAATTAAAACGAAACAGATGATTTTTAGCAGTGTAACTGAGGTACGCTCTTTTGGTTCGGCTCCCTTAGAAGAGCCAGCTCTTATGGCTCCCAAATGGCTCTTCATTTAGTATCATTCAGAGCCTTCTATTTTAGCCCAATTGTGAATGGTTTGTGTTGGTAAGCAATATTTTATTCAGTGTTTTTATAAAAGCCTTATTTTTATGCATTTTTTCGTTACAAAAAAAATACAGTTACTATTATTTAACATTTTAATAAAACTTTAATTGAACAATTTAACACAGAACCCGTCAAATGTCAACATAAGACATGGTTTGCATTGGCGCTTTCTTTTTGCCATTTTACCATCCCTTACCAGGCCAGTGCGACTGGGTCGCCCCCCCACACTGGAGGCCACAGAACTGACAGAGCTGATGGAGGAGCTGGAGGGGCTGTGAGCCAGAGACGACACACCCATCGCCATACGCTTGCTCTTCTTAGCTTTAGCTGGACTGGTGGATGGGAAGCCAATGCGGATCACCTTGTGGATTGGAGCAAAGAGGCCAAATTTGTGCGGGCACTGGAAATATCTAGTGAGAGACAGAGTGAATAAGGAAGTGAGGGAGGAAATAGCTGCGATCAAACCTTCTCAGTGCTGAACTGTGAGAAATGCAAAAATACATCTTAACTATATTGTTTGTGATTGAGGTTACTGAATAAATGCACTTAAAGGTGCAGTGTGTAAATTTTAGCGGCATCTAGCAGTGAGGTTGCTCACCCCTGCCTTTAGAGAAGCTACGGTGGCCGCCACAGGTAAAGATGTCGTCGGTAAATTAAAGAATTATATTTACTTATTATATGACACTTGTTCATCATTGTGTCAGTGTTTTATTCGCAAGAACAACAAAGTGACGAAACACTCTCTGTAGCGCTGTTTGTCCGTTTAGGGCTACTGTACAAACATAGTGGCGACTTCCATTTAGGGGGACCTGTGGTGTGTGTAGATATAAATTGCTCAATCTAAGGTAATAAAAATATACCGGTTCATTATGTAAAGTCTTTATACACCTCTCAAAACATAGTTGTGTATATTATATTGCATTTCTGTCAATAGATATTTGTAAATATTACACATTGCACCTTTAATAAACCTCTTTGTGACAACAGAACATATTTTTGTTGTTGTTTTAAGAAGAAGAAAAAAAATAGAATAGAAGTATTAGAATTAATATTAGGAATTTCACTGTTTTGCTTTTAGACAGAAGTTTTTGCCTTTTACCAGTAATGCAGAGATTGTTAATTTATATGGTAATATAATAAATAAAGAACTAGATGAGTAAATGAGTAAAATAATCATGCGTATAAGCTGGGATTAACATTAAAATGTCAACATATGCACTACTAGTAATTTACCAGGAAAAAAATCCTTAAAATTGTATCATAGTTTTACAAAAATATTAAGCAAAACAACCATTTTCAAATGAAATAATAAGTAATGTTTCTTGAGCAACAAACATATTAGAATGATTTCTGAAGGATCATGTGACACTGGTGACTGGAGTAATGGCTGATGAAAATTCATATCGGCAATCAAAGTAATAAATTACATTTTAAACTCCATATTAAAGTAATACAATTTAATGTAGTAAAACGGTTTTAAAAATGGTTATTTTAAATTGTAACAATATTTTACAATGTAACTGTTTTTTTCAATAAATAAATAAATAAATAAATGCAGTCTTGGTAAGCATAAAAGCTCTTTCAAAACCTTTGAATGGTAATGTAAGGTCTGTTGTAATTACTGTTTTCTCATAGTAAATGTTTCTTTTCTTATCATCTGAACTGAACACAGGCAAATATCCAGCAAGATGTCAAGTTATCATTATAAAAACAAACTACATAATCTACTAAATCCGGCCTTGGGCCAAATGTCAACAATTAACGAGTATCTATGAAGCTGTTTATTCCTGTTTGGAACTCAACCATCCCCATTCTTCATTGAAAAGACAGCAGAGGTTTAACCTTGGCTCAGCATGTGAATGATTACATGTCCAAATTACTTGGCCTGTACTTTACTACTAAAAGTCAACATGAAACTGTGTTTGTAACCCATTTTACTTCAGTAATGTGACAGAATTTCCCTCAAAAACTGGGTGGGAAGGTGGGAGGGTGGGAGTTTGTCAGTCAGGATTTGTTTGGATTGGGAACAGTGACCATTAATCAGGTTAAGATCAGGTTATTAGATGTTGAAAAAAGACAAACCGTTTTTTTGCTTCAGGAATAACATGAACTGATGAACTGCTGAATAAAACCAGGATGTATTGAAAAAATTAAAAAGGGTCCATTTTTGGTGCTTTTCCACTGCATGGTACGGCACGGTATGGCTCGGTAGTCAGTACGGTTAACTTTTGGGAGGTTTTCCACTGGGTACAGTACCTGGTATCTGGTTTTTTTAGTACCATCTCGGTTGAGGTTCCAAGTGAAACTCTGCTGATCACTGATTGGTCGTAGAGAATCGTGACTACCTGCATCACTGAAATTGCGAAACAAACACAACAGAACCGCTAGATTTAAATGAGCACAACCAGCGAAGGATCAAACGCAACAGTTTTGAACAAGCGCACCTTTTTTAACAACCAAAAAGTGGCTGTTTCATTGTCTGTTGAAAAAGTACAGATGTTCCTCTCATTGATAGCCGAGGAGCGGAACCAGCGAGAGCTTGATAGGGTGACGCGGAATGAAAAAGTTTTTCAGGAGTCACAGCAGTAGAGGCGGCACAACTATAACGACATCTAAAGCGGTACTGAACTGCAGTGGAACCGTACTGAGCCGTGCCAAGCCGAGCCGTACCAGGCAGTGGAAAATCACCATTTGATTCCATGTTGTAGGTCACACTACAACTGATATATATTAACATGCTAAACAGTCTCTTTGAAAAAAGCATGAAACATTGAGACCTCTTAATGCTGAAGGCCACTGAGGGTGTTGCTAAAGACAGGACATGTTAGCAGAAGACTAATGATGTACCTGGTTCCAGCTACAGCTCCATCGTTTTTCCCTAACGGCTCGTCCAGCTCGACTCCACACCACTCGCCCTTGGCAAAGTCAGTCTCTCCCACATAACGTACTACTCCTGTTTTAGTGCCGCCAACCTGAGGAGAGAGCAGAGGAGGTTCATTATTACATGGACACATGGTTTACTGTAATAACTGTATAACAAAACTGAAACACTGAAAGACTGAAAAAGAAAAAAAAATCTGTATTCATCAGTCTTCTCATAAATTACATACCATGTATATACCAAATATAATTAACCATTTGTGAAGTTTGAAAACAGAAAAGGGTATATTTTGAAACCAATAGGTGATAGGTAATATGAGTTGGCTTCAAGTCATGTTGATGCTCTTAAAATGGCCAAATATTTGTCTACCACTACTTACTGAATGTTTGTCTAAAAAGTCTAACATCTAGGTAAATAGAGAGAGTTGGTCCAAATGAATGTCAGCAGTGCAGTGTAGTGTAGTAAAGTCTGCCAGCTGCTTCTGAAATGTAACTGGGGATGACTGTTGTGCTGGTTGAACTGGCCTAGATTCAGAAACCCAGCACTGGGGAAAAAAGAGGTCACAGGCTATTCATTAGTGATGGCCCAACTACACATAAGAAAGCATACTTCGTCCTTTAGAAACAAAGATTTGTACATCACACATTCTGTGTGCTTCAGAAGCTTGCTTTCATAGTACTGTAAAAAAAATAATCTGCCTCTTTCATACACACACAGTCATAATAGACACAATAGAAGAGATGAGCATTGCTGTAAGAAAAGGCTCTGGTTCCAAGCAGGTCACATTCATAGCTTTACTGATAAATTATGCATAACATACAGAAATGTAAACTGAATAATACTCTCAAGGTCACAAGGTTTAAAAGTCACAGTATGAGATTTGTTGACCTTTCTCCTTAAAATTATTTCACTCATTTCAGTCATTATTACAATTGACTGGGACATTTACTGGCAGTTTTTGTGACATATACCCATTTGATTTTTCTTTGTGTTGTTCAGAAACAGAAAACCTATTAAATAATAGATGCTGTTAAATTTAGATTGACAGCAGAAAGACTAAAAATCATGGATTAATATTGCAGTATTTGCATTAATAAACTATTCTGGCCAATCAATGCACTACACAAATACTGAAAATATTGAAATCTCAAGAGCAACTGATCCTAAAATAGCTAATGACCAATATGGTGTCCATAACCAGCAAATAAACCCTCTCAAAACATTATGATCATTTGAATGCATCAAATGCATTTATTTTTGCTGTTCTAAGTTTCTGTCAATTGTTCATTATGAATAAACTTCACAATTTCACATTTTTGAAACATTTAACTTTACATAATGACCTAAAATAGAAAAATTTAAATAGTCCTAGTACGAAACCTTGAGGCACATTTCTACAAAGACATCTTTTTACTGTTCCTTATCAACCAGCCTTACACCAGAAGGGTCTCCCTATCAAGGCTTAGTCATATGACACAGCAAAACAGAACACGGAAAAGCAGGAAACCATCCATCCTTTGGCTTAATTCCACACCGAGAGCCATTATCTATTAACTGCAATAACTAAAGAAAAAGCAACAGATAAAACAAAGAATTAATGAAAGACATACCCTCTTGGTTATGGATCAAAAGCATGTCTGCTTTGAATTGCTTTGGAACAAAAGTACATACAACTACAATCATATCTCCCAGCAAAAAACACACACAGATCTTTTGGCGAGGGTCTGAGGTTTAGCCATTACTAGAGAGCGTGATGGAGGAGATACGTAAACAGTGGAACATAAATGCATAAACACATGCTTACATGCATGGCCTACAGTTGTGTCCACATTTAAGTTTTAATCTGACTCTACTCAAACTCAGAAAGCACGCCCCACGTACCGCCCACAGCCTGTTCACTGACCAACTGATGCATATTGCAGACAAGAGTTGCAAATGTTAAATGAAATTCTGCAGTTCCAATTTAATTGTCTGGTCTCTACGCACCACTGGAAGTCAATTTTTAATCAGTTCACCTAGAACAAATGTTCTTCATACATTTTAGTCATGTTCTATGATGCTGTTTGTACAACCAATTGTAGAGACTACTATGCCATTATTTGAGCTTTCCCTCCAACACTAGCATTCTGTTATTATAGTATGTGTGGTTGGTTGCTTTACATGTGGGTTATACAGTCTCATCCTGTCTAAGTGGGAGGTTCTTGGCCATAAGCTGCAGTGTGAACCAGCTGGACAACATTGTGTACCAATAATTAAAGCCTAGCTCTGTACACCCTTTGTGAAAAAGAAGCATGCCTAATTATATTGAATGTGCACTTGTAGTGCACTTCAAATATTAAAAGTATATTTAAAAACTGTAAAATCATTGTTTTAAGAATATTTTGTTGTGCTGTAAAAATAAGTACACTTCTAACATACAAAATAAAAGTATTTGATTATAATTTTAACTGTAGTGTGTTATTTGATATTACATTTGTAGTTAAGATATTTTAAATGTGCTACATTGCAACTTTATCATGTCAAATGTGCAATTGCAAATATATTTAAATAGGCCTACATAACACACAAGTTTCAGTAGAGATGACATTAAAGTTTAAGTTTACCATAAATGCTTGTCAGTGCAGTTGGGAACTTACTTTAACCATATTTCAAAGACAATAGAAGTTATTATAAAATTAGAAAATGAAGATGTATTAAGTCCTACTTCAGTGGGTAAAAAACATTACATTCAGTTCACACTCAAGTATATTCTTTAAAGATTATTATATCTGAACATGTACTCTTGGTAAAAGTTTGCTAAAGAGTAATTATTTTCACAAGGAAATGCTTTCTTTCTTCTAAACTATTTAAAATTTCAATGTAATAATTTGTCTTTTTGTTAACCAGAATAATAAAATTCCTTATAATTTCAATCCCTACTAAAATGAGAACCCTACAATTCTGCATTGATTCATGTCAAAGGCAAAAAAAAAAAATTTTTCTTCCTGCTGTCAGTTTGTGGGGCCTCGTCATTCTTCTAAAATACACAGATCATATAGCCTCAACAAAAGTTTGCAGCTGAAGTAGAGCCGTTTATGTTTTTACAGCTTCATCATGTGGTGTTCTTAGCACTGCGAGACATTCTGCTCCAGAGACATCTGTGGTTTGGCATTAAAAATGAGAGCGTCCGGAAGAGAATATATTCAGACAGACCCATTACTTCCTCCCGCCAGTAAGCGAGTCTGTGTGTGTGTGTGTGTAACTGACGTGGCAGATGAGCCACAGTACAGTCCAGTGTGGATAAGTTGATAATACAAACATTCCTGAGGGAACGTTCCAGATGTGCAATATTTACTTTATCATGTCATCTCATTGCTGTTTTTTCATGTCGGAATGGTTGGCGTCCCAGACCAAAACAGCAGCAATTTATGAGGGTAAAAACATGTGTCAAACACACGTTTGGCAAAACCTTCCAAGTCACTTAAGAACAATATGGTTTTGAGCTGCTATCGTCTAACAGCTCTACTAAGTGTGAGAAGAACTATAAATTCAGCAGAATACATGAGCACAGCACAGAGATGAGCAGTGAGGAGTGGAGAAAGCTGACTCAGTCACTGCTCACGATATCTCTCACTCACTACACTGCAGATGCACAATCGGTCAGCATAAGCCTCAACTTGATCCACCTTCCAGTTCCTTTGATGGATTGTCTGAGCTGTCTGAGGCACCTTCAGAAGTCTGCTCAATAACACCAGAGTGAAGAACCCCTCTATGCTACAACTAACAGAGTAGACACTATTGTATGAACTACACCATCATTTGTTTTCTCACCATTCACAACTCTCATGGGGCCACATGGAACAAGAGTTCATCAAATGCACACTTGACACAATCTTTACGTAAATAGTAGGTCATTGCCTACTGTTTTTCAAACACTGTGTATTTGGACATACTACTCCTTTGGAGTACTGTTTTTTTGCATAATATAAAGTAGGAAAGTATTCATTTACAGGGGTTTGTCTCTGAATAAAATTGGCAAAAAGCCTGGGTGATATAACTAATTACTTTCCGCATTTATATTTAAAGTTGTGATTAGACAGAAGTAGCCACAAATCATTTCTTCTGTATTGTGACGTACATTGGCTTTAAAATAATTTTGATCACGTGAAGAGGAAACTGATTCCATAATTTGGTGTGTGGTTGTGCAAAGTGGTTAGCCCTGCTGGAGGAGCTATAAAGTGAAAGCGCTACAAGGAATTGTCACGGTAGTCTGTTGAGTCCTGGTCTGTGGCTCATATATTGCTGATATATGAGTATCGTTTTCACACATGTGCATGTAGAAGTCTTGGGAGAGCAAACAATGGAAAAGCAGTGACTTTGAGAGGTCCTTCATGCACTACAGCATGAAGGTAATAAGATATCAGTTGTAGGGGGAAACAACAGGGAACTGACATCTTTCTAATGCAGTTCAAATTATACACAAAATCTATGTCATAAAACATTCTAAACATTTTGTGCACAGATCTGACAGGATTTGAGTTCACCTACAGGAATATACTAGATTAAATTCAACTGAGGCTCTATCGACTGCATCCACAGTCGATAACTTCGACTTGTCCTTCAGCTCAACAAAAATGCAGTAAATTAGCCCCAGAGGGACAGTCGTAATTTGTGTACAAAAAAGAAAAAAATAGAGATAGTTTACATACAATTAACATTTAAATAAAATGTTGTATTAGTAAAAATCTCTTTATAAAAAAGTACAGAATCTATAGAAACTGGTGTGTCTGTGTCTAAGTGGGTTTCCTCACTAAACAAACCAATCAGGTGTCAGTCAGGATTGAAGCAGACAGTCAAGTAGATAGCCGAGATCAATGGCTGAATGGTTTATAGAGCAGTAATCCCATCTGATTAAGAATATTGACAGCCTAAAAAGCTTTAGGGCTGTGCTATACTAAATGGAAAGCAATTTGACCCACAGCCAATCAACTGTATAGTGAAGCAGACAGCTATTGGGCAGCATCTATTACCTAACACGAGGAATCTAACACAAGGAAAGCCACACATTAGTCATTCACAGACACACACACACACACAAAAGCTTTTTACATGACATTTAAGGACAGGCTAATCTGAAATCAATGATAGCACAATAATAAAACAGCATGCAAATGGATAGAGTAGCTCGGTCTACAAAAGGTTTGGTTGAAACTAGCTCCACATCATCAGATACTAATAAAATTGAGTATTTCCACAACCATAACATCCTATACAGTGCTATAGTCTCAAAGAAAATACAATTTTCAATCACTGATTATATTGACTGATTATACTGATTTAGGGTTGGGTACTGAAACCCAATGCACCGAACCGAATCAGAACGCAGATTTCGGTGTCTCATTTCGGTGCCTCTTAAATGCCTGAGCGATCGATTGAAATATTTGTCCTGGTTCTCCGAAATTTACGCAAGAAGCATGGGCGTTGCTAGGCTTTTTTAGCAGGGCTATAGCATTTAGCTCCATAAACTGTACACAAATTCACAATCGCATTCAGAGTCAGTCCGCTTAAATTTCATATGAAAACGGCGGAAGACCTGTCTCCTCCCCATCTTTCAGTGCGCTCTTCAATCCACAGACCCCGGTGGAGCAGCGCGAGTGAACTCAAACAGAAACAGAGGACACAAGGCGTGTTTATCGATAGATTGTTAGAATATCTGTATCTGTGCAGTTCTTTGTCATAAATACAGTTTACAAAAGGGCCTTTCGCACCGCAGGAACCTTTTCATAGTACCAGAACTAATTGTGGAACTACCCACTTTTGGGCATTTTCGCCGGAACTGGGTGCGATTTTAGACTGCCTTTTTCGAGAACCAAATTAGCTCCTACTCCAGAGCAGGGTCTAACCAGCACAACAGGTACTACCCATGACATAAGTAGACAATTAATAGGCCGGACGCTTACGAAAACGCCCTCACCTGCCATGATTTAAAACGCAGTGTAACATACTGTAAACTTTGTGTCAACTTATTTCGCAACTATGACGAACATCGATAAATATACGGACGCTGAAGTGCAGGCACTTGTAGCAAATGTCTTTACGCCATCGCTTTACGTATACGTCGACATTCCATGTCCATTATTGTAAAACCCGCGAGACACAACAAAAACACAGCTTCTTCTTCTTCTTCCAATTTAACGTTGTTTAAAGCCACGCACAAATGACATCGCTGTCGACCGGCTTACGTCACATCCTAGTACACACTCTCGGTGTGAATGCAACCCTTTAAATGGTACTGGGAAACAGTTCGCGCAAAATCATCCCAGTACTTTAGTACTGTACATTTAGTTCTGTAACTAAAGCGGTGCGAAAGGCTCTATTAGGTCACGAGGGAGCAATCGGTTTCCCATCTACTGTAAAGTCAAAAATCTAACGTTTGCCCTTAACACATATGAACACATACGTTAATTCTACTTATTTATATATACTTAATTTAATTATACTTACTTTATACATACACTACTGTGCAAAAGTCTTAGGCACATTAGTATTTTCACCCCAAAGAATGGTGTTCGGTCAGTTATTTCTATCTTTTGCTGTAGTGAAAATATCAGTTTACATTTCCAAACATTCATTTTGCCATTAATTTTAATAATAATCTAGTGAGATTTTTGAATGCACAAGCAATCTGACAACAGCCGGTGCTCCACATGGAGATCTGATCTCACCATCATCAAATCTGTCTGTGATCTTGATATATATACATATTTATACTATTATACTCACTGAGAAAAACTTCCACCACTCACCAGCACTCGATCTCCGACCTTAAGGTCCTTCTCTCCCCCTTTCTTCACAGATCCACTGTCAGACATGTTGGATCCTGACTCATTGCCGGTTTTGACGGAGCTATTGAGCATGCCTTCTCTGAGTGGCATGACCACACGCTGACCAGATGCTGCCGCACCACCCTGCAGCTGTGCGTTCTGCTGCTGCTCATCGCTCCCGTCTCCGATGGGTTGTCGCGTGAGCTTGGAAGGCCTGGTGAAGATGCCCTGCAAAGGCTGGCACTCGAAGTAACGCACTCCATTGACAGAGCCGTCATTTTTTCCAACCAGGTCATTCAGCACCACTCCAGCCCACTGTCCTGGGGAAAACTGGGTCTCTCCAAGATAGGCGATGACTCCTGGCTTGACTCCGTTCACCCAGACACGTTCACCAACCACAAAGTCCCCGGCCACCTCATCACCCACCTCAGAGGCTTTGGAGCTGGACTTGTCTGAGGCGTTGCTGCTGGGGGTGGGAGTCGTCTGCTTGTAGGGGCAACCTGTGAATAGAAAAAGATCTGATAGTAGATTATGAAAGGAATATTCCAGGTTCAACACAACTAAGCTCAATTGATATAACTTGTGGCACATTGTCAGTTGCGAGAGAACTGCCTGTGTTTTCTCTCACAGAACTGTGTGTACAATAACAGACTTACAATGGAGGTCTATGGGGCAAGGCATTCTGGAGGGTTCTCTGTCGCTCAAACATTTTGAAGTATTACTATTCATTCTGCCATGCAACAATGTGTTATTTGAGACGTAAATCTAAACTATCTCTTAGTGGTGGAACTACTGTTGTAGGTGGATGAACTTCTAATTACGCAATACCAATGTAATTACTGTGGGTAGAGTTTGCTCCACATAAACGGTATTTTGTATGGTTGCATTATGTCCCTTTTCTTGTATCCTTTTGTGTATAGTTCTGTTTCTCCAATTTATTGGATATATTACTAAAAAGGTGCATACATTTTTACAAAATAAGGCATGAGGCTTGAGATCCAATCACCCAAGTAACTTTCTGTTCACCTTGCTTCCATCTGGAAAGCACTTTCGTAGTCTGATGGCCAAAACTGAGAGACTTAGGAGAAGCTACTTTCCTCAGGCCATCAGGCTCCTTAACTCAGCCACTTAACATCTACAGGATTTTATTAACACACTCACCACACCCGTTACTTGACATTGTCGCTGCACAAAGGACTTTCTGGTTTCGTTGTTGCTATGTAACAACCTGCACTGTTGGACTTCACTTCATATTTTTCTCTGTACATACCTCATCATATTCCTCACTTGTATAGTACATTCCTGTTTCTTTAAATATTTATTATATATTCTCCTTTCTAAGATTATTGTGTAATGCCCAGGCTCTTTATATTATTTTGTACAGTCTTATTATCTTATCTCCATGTTTATTACTTTCTTTGTTTTATACTTGTCTAAATTTCTTTGGAGCAGACCTAACTTACATTTCACTACTGGTTATGTATCATATATATAACTGAGGATGTGACAAATAAAAAAATCTTGAATCTTGAGTGGAAATTATTTCCTGTAGAAACTGACAGTGTGTCATAGATGCAGGATTGTTTAAGAAACTGGAAGTTTTTCTTTGGAATAACATGCAAAAAACAAAGTGCACTACTGTTCAACTGTTTGGGATCACAAAATGTTCTTTGTTTTTGAAGAAGTCTCTTAAAGAAGATTGCATTTATTTGATTAAAAATACAGTAAAATAGCAATATTGTCAAATATTATTGCATCTGAAAAGAACTGTTTTCTAATTTAATGTTTTAATATGCAATTTATTGTTTTGATGACAAAGCTACATTTTCAGCAACCATTACTTCAATTTTCATTTTCACATGATCCTGCAGAAATCATCAAGTTTTGTTTCTTCTTTTTTTCAGTATTTTCTGATGTTATGAACAGTTCAAAAGAACAGCATTTATTTGAAACACAAAATCTTTTGTAACTCTGTAAATTGTCACTTTTAATCAATTTTAACAGTAAATTTTATCAATTTTAACACTGTAAACTGTCACTAATGTATCCTTGCTGATTAAACATGAAATAAATATTTTAAAAGTTTAGTTAAAGAACTTTTGAACAGTAGTGTACCATGGTACAACAATGTATTACTTTCCAGATTTAGACACCTGACAATAACATCACTTTCCATATGTTTTAAATTTCCATCATACAAAGTTTTCTGAAGTATTTACTTCTGTAATGTGAATTTTTCAGAGGGAAAATTATTGACTTGAAACTGGTTATTAATAAATCAATGAGGTAAATCGAAAAACATCCATTTTAAGAATTTGTAATGTTCTCTGTATTTCACAGCATATGTTGTCAACACTTGTTACACAGCTCATTTAATGCGTGGCATCAGAGAACTTTCATAATTTCGCTCATGTCTGGATGTCACGGCAGCCTCCATGCAAGGTTGGGACGCACTCTAATTTCTGAACAAATCTGGGTCAATGGGATTTGCAGTGAAACAGTTTATGAACCTGGGTGCTTTGCACATTTGCCTCTTACCGAATACCGCTTGAAGGATGATGTGTGAGCCACGGCTCATTTAGCATGTAATCAGTCAGTCTTTCATATCTCAGCGTATGTGTGTGGGGGGTTATTGATGCTGGGGGAGGGGATGATGACTGCTCTTGTTTCTCAATTGCTCCAACATGTTCTTGGACTGATAAACATGGTGTTAAAGATCTTTGATATGAAGTATTTCTGGGCTCCTTATCAGTCAAAAAAAAAACATCCTGACATAATTCGCTGTTTATAAATGGTGCGAAACAATGCAGGGCCGGTGTGCCTCTTAAGAGCTGACAGACTGTCTACGTTGAGAATTTTGGATGTTATTCAACTATTATTGAGGTCAGTAGTCTACCACACAGAAGCAGACGTGTACACGTCAGCAGTGATGGATCTCGCAGGTCAAGCAAACATGTTTAAGCTTCCATTTACCATATTTGATGGGCTCTACGTATATGCTTTAATCAATATTTATATGTAAAAAAAAAATGTCTAAATTAAATATGTTCATCATTTAAAGTACTGATATGGATTACTTTAACCATATATTTATGAAACATTTGAAGTTTAAAAGTATTAGTATATTCCAATGGGGTTTAGAAACATAATGTAAAACCCACCGCTGGTAAATTCTGTCTGAAGTGGTTTGTTTATTTTGGACCATCGATGAACAGCTCTGTTGTGCAAAGTACAATACATAGTTATTTAGGCTGTGTTAAAAGAATAGCAGAAGATTTTCAATTAATTATAACTTAAATACAGTGTACTAAGTGGAATGTACTATTTTAATGATACTTGTATGGTGTTTTGGGGCAGTGTTTGAAGCTCCAAAACACACCATTCCCATTCACTGTTTATTGCATGAAACAGAGCAGCCTGGATATTCTAATATCTTTTTTGTGTACCACAGAATAATTAGTAAATGATGACAGAACTGTCTTTTTACTCAACTACTCCTTTGTAAAATTATTGAACTGTATTTTTCCTAATTCGCATTTATTCATTTAGCAGTCACTTTCCTCCAAAGCAGCAAATGAGGATCATCACAAGCAACATATACATATTTCTCAGCGCAGTGCAGTAACACATAAGCAGAAGGAGTGTGTGTGCATGTGCCGGGACTCAAGAGAGAAGTACACGAGCACTACACTACGGTAGAGAAAACTAGGCCCATTCAGGAAGTCCCGGCCCATTGCGGGGCTCGAGCGGAGGCTCTGGTGCATTTCTTGCCCATGTGGCTGGGTTGCTACGGTAACACTAGATCAGTAAGGGGAAAAAAAGAAAAAGGAGTGATGCAGGAAGAAGAGAAGAACACAAGCCTCACTTTACTATTGTGCCTGCACTCCTCCTCCCACCATCTCAATCCAACCATTCAGCAGCACAAGCTAACACAATGACCCCAGCTCAGCCTTTAACCGCCCCCTGCACACATACACACACACACACACACACACACATTTCTGTCAGAAGCTCTCTGTGGACTCACTCCTCCACCATAAACACTCCCTCTTTTCCCCACTGGAAATGGAAGAGTATCTTCTGATAATAGAAACTTGCATTTAACTTTTCCAATAGTTGTTTTTGGTTACTTTATTTTAAGATGGCCTTGTTACAGTATATTAGACAATTATACAAAATATGAGGCAATATTAATTAACAACATGTACTTACTATAGGGTTAGGCTTTAGTCTGGGGTTAGTTGCTTGTAATTATGCATAACTTATTGTTATTGCTATATTATGTACATTAATAACTAACACTGTAAAATAAAGTGTTAACTGTTTTTTTTGTTTGTTTGTTTTTTTATCCCAGTTTTAAATGCAGGTACAAATGTAATTAAGTGTTATTTGAATGTAATTTGTAGATGGATTCCCCTAATAACTGGCTGAAATGCAAAATGACCGATCATTATTCAGTCATTTTACACAATATTTAATGACCATGTGGATGGCAAGAGATTTGTCAACATGAATACTGAGTCCAAGGAAGTTGAGCAAACTGAAGGATGAACTCAATTAGTGATTTTGTCAAGATTTTTCTTCTTGTTGCGCCTCTTTCATCCTTCAGTTGCCTGACCGCTTTAAACAGATTTTTCTTCTTTTCCTCCAGATTCTATTGCATTTGAGGATGAACCGGTATATGGAAATTTGTCTACACAAGATGGAATTTTTGCACATTGCTTCTAGCTCTCATCTGTTAATGGGGGGGGGGGTCTAATGCTATTTCATGCATTCCGAGTTATTTACACTGCTAAAGAATTGGATTCTCCTACTAAACATGGCCAAAATTGGATGCAGTTGTTTTTCCGGGGTCAGCAATGGAGTTTCACAAGTGTTTTTGTATGTTCCCGTCATTTTGATGGCAAATGTTTTATAAACTAGGCCCAGTTCGAAGCTGGATTTGCACATCGTTTGATACTGAAAGATGGAGCATTCCCAGCGATAAAAGATCCCAGTCATGATTCAGAACCGGAGGCGGTAAGTGAAACTTCATCAAATTTCTGTGTTTTGTTGGAAATCGTCGCGCAAGTGCTTGTGACTCTTTAGCTCCGCCCACAGCATGCCTCCAGGAGCTCGGCTGTTTTTGGAGAGAATTGCAAAGCTGTATCTTTCTTTTATAAATATGATAAAACTAAAGACTCTTTGGAAATATGAAGGATGCAATACTACTTTATAGATAATCAAGATTAACATGAGATTGGGAGAAACTGTGTGTTATGTCCCCTTTAAATCAACTTTGTAACATAAGGAGAAAGCTTATGTTATGATAAATGCACAAAACATTCTGCACATTCAATGAGCAACATTAAGTGTTAGCGTCACCACAGTATCAGAAATGTTTTGAGACCTATCAGTGGTCCTGTCAAAGAAAGTGACTGACTCCGCTGATTAAAGATGTTAGGCAACTCAGTGCTTTTCTAACATATCTAAAAATATGCCAAGAAAGCTTACTTCATGCTGCTTACTTCACTTATCAAACAATTCTGGTAGTAGAATCTTGAAAATTCCATCTAGCTTAAAGGGGTCATATGATGTTGCTAAAAAGAACATTATTTTGTGTATTTGGTGTAATAAATGTGTTTATGTAGTTTAAGGTTCAAAAAACATATTATTATCCACATACTGTACATTATTGTTGCTCCTCTATGCCCCACCTTCTGAAACGCATCGATTTTTATAAAGCTCATCGGTCTGAAAAGTGAGGTGTCCTCTGATTGGCCAGCTATCCAGTGCATTGTGATTGGCCGAATACCTCAAGCGTGTGACGGAAATGTTATGCCCCTTAACATACTGTGATGCCATCTCCCGATGTTCTAACAAATAATGCTACCTATCAGATTATACTACCAAAACTGTATTTATCCTACTGTAAGGGTAGGTTTAGGGTTGGGGTAGGTTTAGATGTTAATAAAGGATTTTGCTTCTGAATTATGCTACCATCTGTTTTAATGGGAGGTAACAAAATCTGACAGGGTAGCACAAATTGTCAGAACACCGGCGCAATGAGATAAAACCAATAAAACCCATTACAAACGAGGCATCTGTAGCATCCAGTGGGTAAATAATTCCGGATTATAATGACTTATACTGTCTTTTTACAAGTTGCGTATCGCACCGCGTAAACATAAAACCATGTCTGCATTTGTGATCGGAAAAATTACAAACAACAATCGCTACCCTACACTGCTCAAACTTGCGTTGGAATCATTAGTGGCAAATCCTTTAAATGTGTAAATGTACTTACAGACTGTGAGTCAGAACAGCCAGCATCGTAGTCTACTCTTCCAGGTTCAGGAAACATTCCTCCATAAAATGTGCTGCACACATCTGAATATTTGTGTTGAACTGTTCTGGAACAGTGTTGTAAATACAACTTAACCACTGATTTCTAGTTGTGTCCTCTTTTGGAAGGCCAAACAAAGTAGTTTCGTGGCGGCAGTGGCAGCACCAATAATGTTACGTCTTCTTTCTTTGCGTAAACATTTGGGCGGTGTAATGCAAATCTTCCCACATCGTAACACAGACATGTGGGGGCGTGTTTAAACGAGGGATTAGGAGGGCGTGGACCAGTCTTCACTTTTATAAAGAATATCTCTTTGGGTTTGAGACTTTGCAACTTTAGGGATCTCATCTATGCATGAACAACTTGTAACACTCCAAAAAGAAAGGAAAACTTGAAATCGCATCATATAACCCCTTTAAACATATAAGCATACTCTCGATGATAGTAAGTAGGAAAATATAAGTCTGAATCAGACCGTTTTGTCCAGATTGAGGTGTTATCACTCTGAAACATCTATCTTGAAATCCATTTATCCATCCATCTTTTCATTCATTCTCCAAACCACTTGGTGGTGGGGATGCTTTTTTTACTTTTACAGTTTTCTGGTGAAGTGATGACGATCTGCGACCCTGATTTCCGTTGTGGGCTGCAAGTCAGATTGAAACTCTTGTCATCTCAGTCTTTTATTATCCATCAGACAGTGTGTAAATGGCAACCTGATTAGATGGTGGTCGTTTTGAAGCAGAGATATCATATGCCATTATCAAATAATAAGCCATTTTTAAGGCGTAGTCTACAAAAAAATAAACAGCCTTTATACTTTATTAATAAACAATAATGTGTGCAGCACAATTAAAGTATATAATCTTTTGATTTTTTTATGTTCTTTTATTTATTTCTTGGCTTATTTGGTTGGTTGTTTTTTCCTGACATATAAGCCACCCTTGTATTCATGCACAACATTGAAATATTTTCTTCATGTTAAATAGTTTTTAATAAAACATCGCTAAAAAGTACTAGCTGAAATACTTGCATTCCTAAAGTCACATTTTGCCACAAGCACACACTCTTCTTCTTCAATCTCTCAGAACAGCCAGAGGACTATGATCAATGCTAGTGCGTTTCCCTTGTATCACAGACGGTTAGCCTTAGACCACAGGACACGACACATTAATACTATGGTGTGAAATTATAAAAAGAGCAGGCTACCACATTTTACCCACACAGTCATAAATACCTAACATAATAGTTGATTTTGCTAAACATAAAACACATACTGTTGATAGAGACTGAAGACAAACAAAGCGTTGATATAAAAAGACTTAGAGGGCAATAAATGTGAGTTTTGTGTAAAACTGCTTTTTAAACTACCCTTAAGGAAATTCACATGTTGGACGACTTCATTATGTGAATAGCAGAAGAACTCCTGATTTTCACTGCACTTCCTGTATGTGTGTGTTTTACATACAAAGCATTCCACAGTCTGCTTGAACCATGACACCCTTCTGGGTGACACACAGACTAATGTAAATAACATGGTCTGGTCTCGTTGTGGCTGGATGCGAGGTCGGCCACGTCACCGAGGCAGGGATTAGCTCACTGTGATTTATGTAACCAATGTCTGTGTCACCAGTGTCAGCATCGAAAGATAATTAACCACATTAATCACAATAAACCACAACTCAGATCAAACTGTCAAGGAATAAAGGAATCTGCACCCATTGATATTAACAAATGGTCTACCGTTTTGTAAAAAAGTGAGTTGAAGAGTGATCCAATTATGCTACACTGCCATTCAAACGTTTGAGGTCAGTATTTGTTGGTTTTTGTTTTAGAAAAAGTCTCTTAAGCTCACCAAGGCTGCAATTATTTGATTAAATATACAGTGTCATGTGATCCTTCAGAAATCATTTCTTATTATAATCAATGTTGAAAATATTTGTGCTGCTTAATATGTAGAGACTGTGATACATTTCATGATTCTCTGAAGAACAGAAAGAAAGCGCACTGTAACAATCTAAAAGCCTGTTCACACCAAAAAAGATAACTATAAAGATAACAATATTAGCATCCACATCAGTGAACGATATTGTCTGTTTATTCTAAGCGCATGCTGGTTTGCTGTTTTAAATTCTCCAGCTCATCATAGCAGGATGGATTCTGATTGGGTGTCAATGTTTTTATCGTTCGTCAGCTGAGAAAAAAATAGTTCTGAAAGTGATCCAACGATATCGTTTCTCTGTGACTTTAGCGTTATAGTTGTGCTGTGGACTCTGCTATTCTTTAATATTAAGAACGATTTTTAGAATTATATCTTTATAGTTATCGTTCTTGGTGTGAACGGGGTTTAAGTCTTCTTTTTAAGTCTTGTCATTTTTGAACAATTTAGTGCATTTTTGTTGAATAAAAGTATTAATTTATTAAAAAATAAATCTTACTGTCCTCAAACTTTTGAATGGTTGACAGTAGCAAAAATGCAACAGAGGTTCTCTGGTTCCATCTTTGTGAAAAAATAGCTACATTTCAATCAAACCACTGCAGTTCAACTGACAACAGCTGACTCATCCCTTGCAGGCATTGTGGTGGTGCTTTGATTTATGAACCATTGTAGTGTATGACAAACATAGTCATATACCATGATATCTGCATTGTACAATTACCATGGCATCAATTACCAGGGCATTGTGTCCAAAAAAACAACATTGTAGCATTTTTTTTTAATAACAATCCAGCCAACAGGTAATCTGCAACCATAGAATTCAAGAGAAAATGACACAGATTTCTGCCAAAATGCACACTTGCGCTAAATTTTTTCACTACTTATTATTAAATTAGGCATGTTTATTATATGCATGTACTTTCAGCTGTGTTTTATAATGCTCAAAACCATTTCACACAAAAAATCAGAATATATATGTGTTGTTAACTAAAACTATTAAAACTAAAATTATTTGTTAACAGAAACTGCATAACTTTTGAAATATTGCCATGGCTAATGACTCAAATAAATTATGTTTAAATACTTTGATTTCTAAAACTGAAATAAAAATAAATTTAAGTTAAATAGAAATGTTACCAAAAACTAATAAAAAAAATAAATCACATATAATTACTAAAACAAACTAAAATGTAAATTAAAACTGAAAATATAAAAAATAAAAGTAAATTCAAAAATATTGATGAATTCTAGAATATACATACAAATTATATAAATAATACTAAAATAATGCTGGTGCAGAAAAGTGTCTGCAGATTCTTTCTGGGCCTAGTGACGGCTAATATGATGAGACATATCACTGGCTTATGAGGGTCAGGAGGCGAGCAAGGCACAGAAGAAGCTGACTTACTGTCTTTTTGAGCCGCAGGACTGGTTGATGGGGCAGCAGTTGTTCGTCCCACTGGACTGGAGTGTTTAGGACCCCTGCCAGGGATCTTCAAGCCACTGGACTTTAGCATGTTCATTATGTCCACTGGAGAAACGTCAAGTTTCGCAGCTTATTGAGGGTTTTTGTCGAGGCACTAAATGTGAGGATGGCGGATATCCCTCTCCATTCTACCTGCGGGACTGAAGACAACCATCATGAGCATTTGAAACACAGCTAAATCCCACTGACTGGATTTAATTTGCTATATGAATGGCCTTGAATGGCCCATGCCAGTTCATAACAGGATACCGGCTGAGCCACAGCATCAATAGTGTGATGCTTCAGGGCAAAGAAAGACACAAAACCCACATTTTATCGTTTGGATGAGGCTGAAACAATGTAATAGCCACCGACAGACTGAGAATGCGTTGTTTTGCCAATGCGTGATAAATCAGTAATAAAGCAAGGTCGTTTGCGGTATTCTAGCTTATCTGTGAAATGAAACCCATTATCCACTGGGGTCGGCAGTTTCGATATGCTGTCATCGCAGCTTCCTTTCAAACCCGAAATATGCTCCGTTAAAAGCACACTCCGCGAATTTCACTTTAAAAGACAGATGACTGCAGCATAAAGCGTATAATATATCCTAAAAGAGGCGGAAGTTTAGTCTGCTGGCTCATTTGCGCTGTAGACTCTGCTGCTCTATTGTTTTGGCTCTTCACTGCGGCGTGCTCGCGACGGTCTTCACACGCCCCTGTCAAGCGACATAAAGCCGATCCGCTCTCACACACTGCACCATTACCTTATGAAGTCCAAATCCTGTGAATTATAAAGAAGTCGGCTCCGGCGAACTTCAGTCGGTCTGTGTAGGGATGGCTCAGTCGGCTTCCCGGCATGAGATTTGTCAGCGTCTGCCACTCCCTTTGCTCTCCCTCTCTCTCTCTCTCTCTCCCACACGGATGCGAAAAATATGGATGCTGAGCTAAAGCTGGCACTGGGACAGGATGTGAGGCTCACAGACACCGGCAAATTTTAGGAAAGCTCTTTTACACACAGATGCCTAGAAATGTCCCGAAAGTGTGTCAGTGGTGAGCAAATGGTCGCTGAATAGATGAGGGTCATTAAGCAGGAGGGGTAAAAGCCTACAGGCAGGGGGGGGCGCTTTAGCGATGTCCGATTCGTGAATCGTTCTTTTGAATCGAATCTTTTATATGAATCGGGCGAACAAAACTGCTGTTTCACGAATCGCACTGATTTCGTCCGACTCTTGGACATCATGCCGATTCGAAATGAACCGCATTCATTTACTTGAGTCAAATGATAGCAGCGGTAAAACAATGGAAATATGTTTACGACTTGGTTAGCCTATATGGCTGTTTGATTAAAAAAACACACACACACGAACCAGGACTGTATGGCTTAAGTTAATTTAGTCGCTTGATTTTGAAAGCTGAATTGACTTTAGCAAATTGAACATTGAGGTAAAATTACTGTTACACTCTTTGTAATCAAACTTAACTGATAACATATTAAACATAAAAAATCCGTCCTGGCTTTACTGTAACGAGCGACGGGGCCATGAAAAAAATCTGTACTGAATCGCTTAACCGGTTACATAGGGAACATAGGCTAATGTTCAAAAGAACCGATTCGCACGAAACGAGTCGGCCTTCCTATTACTACAGTTTTGGATACTCTGTTATTCCTACGTTAAAGACTGGAAAAGATTTTATCGGTAAAAACAGGCAAGCTTGTTTTAGCCATATCATTTTTAACCAGTTACTATCTACCACTGAATAATGACTTCTTCACACAAACATGAAAGAAGCATGGGCATCCCGGCCGGAAACTCAACAAACAAGTCCAGATGTTGTGGAATTTTCCGGCCATGGATTAAATTATTGAATAAAGACCGCTTGTCCACAACACAGACACGTCATCTGAAGAATCTTAAAATGAAATCAAAATGAAATAATAATAATAATAATAATAATAATAATAATAATAATAATAATAATAATAATATAAAACGTACAAAAAATACAGGTGCAAAATACTAAAAGGTGTAACCGAGAAGGAAAGATCTTTTACTTAATTTTCATGCCTTTTTTTATTGATTTGTCGATGCATACAATTCCACAAACATGATCATGAGGAAATCAAAACATGCTTAAAATACCTTTAAAATAGGTAAGAAATGTGTCAGAAAAGTAGAACCTAGTTGAATGTATGAAGATTCTGCCATATTACTGAACCAACACTTTCAATTGGAGTGAAAATCTTCAGCTGGTCAGTTCATAGGCTAAATTCCTCATAACCAAAAAATGCATCAAATGACTCCTTGCATGCCATCTTCCCATTTCAAAATAAACAATTATTATTCTTATCCTCATACACAACAAAATGCAGAGCTAAGCTGTAATACAAAAAAATAAAATAAAAATAAAAACTAGTTCTCCAACTAGTGCCTCTTCTTTAGCATGTGAAATAATAGTGCCTGTCTTTAACAGTACAGAAGGTGGTGTAACACAATTATGTGTTTCCCTCAAAAGAAAACACAGAGAGAGGAAAACAGACTGGGAGAGGTGGAGAGAAAGCGAAAATAACAGAGAGGGCTGGTCATGTTTCAGATGACTACTGAAGAGAAAACAGGAAGCACATTCTTTCTTGTAAACATAAGGCACCACTTTGACTCTTTAATAACAGGAGCTGTAAATGTAAAATACTTAAAACAGATAATAACACACTCAAAACAATAACAAGAAGCCTACACTCTCATAAAAGTTACAACGCTGTCACTGGGGCAATACCCTATAGTACAACAGCTAAAATGTAAATCTCTGCACCCTTTTTATGACTAAACGGTTCATACTTTAAATATGCATATTAGTACTTTAATAGTAGTATTAGAACATGAAGTGTACATTACTTTTTGAAAGGGTACAGCGCCAATGACAGTTTTGTACCTTATTTCTGAGAATATAGGAATGAATAATGAATGAAAAAATAAAGATGCATAACTGAATTTAAAAAAAATACAAGAAAGAAAGAAAAAAAAGTGGTCCAAATGTCTTAATGAATAATATACTCAATTCATAATCTATATTGCCCACATACTGTTATCTGACTTGGTCATATTCAGTGAATTTAATAAATAATTGTTGATATGCCATAAAAAGACTCCAAAACTCAGAGTATCCAAAGCTATAAACGCAAAACTTTCTTCCACAGAAAACAAATGAAATATTTTTGCAGAACGGCTTACAACACAGTACTAGTCATTGTCTAAGTGTAGCATGGAGATTCTGGAAAATATATAGTTTTGTATGGAAGAAAGCAAATCATGCAGGTTTAAACAATTGGGGGGTGAGTAAACGATGACAGAACTGTTTTTGTCCCCTCAAGACAAATTAAATATTGTGAACGTATGCAAGTTCAGCTACATAGTCGAGGGTTAAAACAAACTTTTCAAACCTAAAACAAAAGTCTGAAATAATCCTCTTATAATTTTGCAGTTACATTAATGCAGGCTTTTCTTAAGAGATTTGTGTAGTGCACATAATATTTACTAAAAGGTAGCAAATTACAGCCATAATTAAATACAACTGCAGAAGAATTTAAAACACCATCCAGAGACGTTCTAGATATTTTTTGGAATTAGTTTTAAAGAGTTGTGTGTGTGTTTATAAGCACTTCTGTACAGTAAATGAGGCCTGAATGCAGATTATCAATAAGGAACATTGTAATGCCACCTAGTGGAGAAATACTAAACATCACCACCTTTCAGGCAAAAAAAGTAATGTTCCACATTTAAAAATGACAGCAATACACTGTTTTTGTGAAATGCACAATGCATACTTGTTTACGGTTCATATCATAAAAAGACATAACAACAAAACATGACACATACAGACAAGGCATTGAGACTTAGCTTTACATGGTATTCAAATCCAAGAATAAATTCTCCTCTTGCCATCAACCTACAGAATTAAAAAATAAATGAAAAACAAACATCTTTAAAATCTATATAAACATTATAATAAAACTGATTTAATGAAAAATGAAGAGCTATAACATGCATATCCACGGTGCTTTGTAAAGTCAAAAGCACATTAAAGAATGAAAAATGCTGATTAGTTGAAGTTAATGTTGAAAAAGTTAAAACAGTTTTGTTTGAATGCATGTGAAAGCTGCAGAAATGCCAACAAGACAGGTTTTGAGTTAGCAACCCACTTGAATCATTGCAGTACCGTAATACTGTCCTTAATACCAAATATTTCACAAATACACCACAAGTATCCTTTAATAAAGGGATCGTGATAGCATCCCTCTAAATATCCATCTATCCATCAAGAATCGGTTCAAAAGTTCAAGAATACAAGAACAAATCCAACTTACTGCACAGTATTATTTTTCTCATCTATGTGTCAAATAATAGCAGGTTTGAAGCCTGCGTATGAGCTCAGTGACTGTGAATTACAGTATGTAATGCAACCAGTTAAAAAGTCCTTTTGTTTACGTTTGTAACTCCAAGAAAACATTTTTATTCTTTGATCTTTCCTCCTCCTCCACCGCGGCATGTGCATCATGTAGGTCTTGGAGAATACTGAAGAGCTTTGATAGTCCATCTACTTTCTTCTTGTCTGTAAAATCAAAACAGTCCTTTATAAGCTGCCATATCCCAGAAAATAAAGGGTACGTGTGAGTGGTGTTTGAACACGGACACTAATCATTAAATAAAAATGAAGACAGCATGCAGTGTTATTTTAGCATTATTTATAAATTATTAAAATATTTATTGATATTTAAAATGAGCTTTTATTTTTATATTTTCAGGTTTCTTTTTTTTTTCTCAATTTTGGTACTTTTGTTATGAGCTTTTGTCTTTCTATTAGCTTGAATTTTATTTATTTTGGTTTTAGTCATTTTAATACTTGACATATCATGACTTTTTCCATGTTTAAGTGCTATAGTCAGGTCTCCGGGGCATCTACCAACCCAGGAAACGTGAAAAAGATTAACCTAGTAATTTATTAGAACGGAGTGTCTATTTACTCATATCACATCAGAAAGGCATTTATTTTCAATAAAAATGAAGGAAATAATCAACAAGTTGAAAATATAGCATCGGGTAATGTTATGGTAGGTGCAGGGACTGGGGAGGACTTTATGGTCCCAATAAGGTGGCATCCATGTAATAATTTGAATTAAAATGATAATTTACACTCAATATGTTATTACGGCATACTGT
Organism: Cyprinus carpio; assembly: GCF_018340385.1. NCBI lineage: Eukaryota > Metazoa > Chordata > Actinopteri > Cypriniformes > Cyprinidae > Cyprinus > Cyprinus carpio. The sequence continues at coordinate 22,170,929 of NC_056601.1, forward strand.
TTTATAATGTACTACATTACTGAGGTGCAGATAATTGCCACTATTTGCATTAAGTAGTACACAGTAGATAGCAGAAAATCCTGCTATTTTAACATAGTGTCGCCTAAATAGAATCTATAGCTGTGTGCACTTAGTTTAGAACTCACATGCCATGTGACAGCAACTTTCTGTGCACATGCTTCGGATGTGCGGATTCTGTGCACATACTTCCACTCAAAATAGGCATTTACTCAATGATTATAATTAATGATCTGTGGGGTATTTTGAGCTTTTGAGCTGAAACCTCACAGACACATTCTGGGTACTCCTGAGACTTATATTAGTTACATCTTGTAAAAAGGGGCATAATAGACTAATAGGCCTCCTTTAAACTTATTTTAATTGGATAAGGCAATGTTTTCTATCCAATAATTTTTTATTTCAGCTTTATTTCAAATACCTAAAGGCCTCTGGTTTCACAGACTGTGCTTAGACTAAATCAGGATTAGGTCATAGTTCAATTGGGACATTTAAGTAGTTTTTTTATAAGCATGCCTTAGAAAAAAACATTACTGGTGTGCATCTTGAGACAAAACAAAGGCACTAATATATTTTAAGATCAGCCGGTGCAAGTTTCTTTCAGTTGGAACAGCTCAGAATTACATTTTAGTCTGGGACTACTCTTAAACCTTGTCTGTGAAACCGAGGGAAAATGTTTTTGATAGGTTTAGTTAACGATAACAGTACAGAAAGAAAGCAGGCTTGAAAACTTACCTCTTACTGAATCTGCTTCCTTAACTCCTTGCTGCTCTCTCAACATATAATACTTATCTCTGCAAAGAAGTACAAGACATCAATTTAATTGACATGGGTTTTAGACAAGAATAGAATAAATAGTATTATAGACAAGATTTCAGACACGAATAGAAGGAATAGAACTGTAATTGAATTATTTTTGTATAGAATTATGTGTTTGATGTCAATCTTTTCAGCTGACATAAATGTATACAGGCCCAGTATGTTAATGCTACATTACCGCATGGCCTGCTGGACACTACGCAGATGTTGGTAGATGAGCTGAGCCTCCAGATCTGGGTCCAGTGGGTCATACCACTCCTGCAGGGTCACTCCATGCCTGGTTTTATCACAGCCTGAGTCTATGAACAAAGATCATATCGGTGCGGTTTAGTCAGGGTTTTTGTTTTAATGAAATATACTTTTATTCAACAAGGACACAATAAACTGATGAAAAGTAATGGTAAAGACCTTGGAACACAAAAGCAGTCATAAGTTTCAATTTGTCAAAATTGAGATTTATACATCATCTGAAAGCTGAATAAATAGGCTTTCCACTGATGTCTGGTTTGTTAGGACTAATGGGAAATATTTGGCTGAGATGCAACTTTTTGAAAATCTGGAATCTGAGGGTGCAAAAAAATTAAATACTGAGAAAATAGCCTTTAAAGTTGTCCAAATGAAGTTCTTAGCAATACATATTACTAGTCAAAAATTAAGTTTTAATATAATTACGGTAGGAAATTTACAAAATATCTTTACTTAATATCCTAATGATTTTTGGCATAAAAGAAAAATCAATCATTTTGACCGATACAATGTACTGTTGGCTATTGCTACAAATATACCCATGATACTTATGATTGGTTTTGTGGTCCAGGGACACTTTTATAATTTTATATATATTTATATATATATATATATATATATATATATATATATATATATATATATATATATATATATATATATATAATATATATATATATATATATATATATATATATTTTTTTTTTTTTTGTAATATAATTTTCCATTACAAATAAATATTATTCTTTTAAACTTTTTTTAATCACCAGAGAATCATAAAATAAAACCTATGACAATTTCCACAAAAATATTAAGCAGCACAATTTTTTTCAACATTGGTAATAATAAGAAATGTTTCTTGAGCATCAACTCAGCATGTAAGAATGATTTCTGAAGGATCATGTGACACTGAAGACACTGAGAGGTGCTAAAAATTCAGCTTCACCATCACAGGAATACTTTACATATTACAAATTCAAAATATATTAAAATGTAAAAAAAAAATGTAATCACTAATGCTTCACAATATCACCTTTTTTACTTTATGTATCATCCAATAAAAGATTTTTTGGTGAGCAAAACAATCTTACCAAACCCCAAAAACGTTTGGTTATCAATATTTGCAGTACCTGATTTCTCCTTCTGATGGCAGCAGCTCCATCTGTCTGCTTTATAGATGCCAGGATGATAGCAGCTCATAGTGTTTGTGTTGTGACTGCAGGCTTTCCTCAGAGCTGACAGCCAGTGATTCAACTCATTTACACTCTACAGCCACACAGAGAGACAAAGAGTATGAAACAATGAGACATCAAATAACCCTTTTGAGATTTTTCAGGGCTCATTCTTATAAGCTCACCAACAACAAACAAATATCTGAGTCAGTGTCAATGAATAGCCACATCCGCCATTTATTTGTGAATTTAGTGCAACACTAACTTTGCAGTCGAGGTACAGGGTCTCCTGCAGGCCAGAATCTTCACTTGAGATGATCTGCATGACGTTGGCACTGCCGAAGCACTTCTCCTCCACCTTCTCTACCGCCCGGATCTTTGGCAGCGAAATAGACGAGCTCTTCTGCAGATTCAGAGACCGGAGTCTGCTTAATTTATCTTAGATACTGTATACTGTATGTGGGAGTTTCTATAGACACTTTTGGCCACTTAAAAAAAAAAATCAAGTATGCTCCTCAACTGTAACCACGCACACTAACATTTGAAAAACTGTTGGTTGTGATGTAAATAATGCAGAATATTTGAGGGACATTATTAATTTGTATTAAATTCATATGAAATATTTTGAAATAATATTGGAATGAATATTATTGTTAACAAACTATTGAAGACATTTTAGGATATTGAAATAAAGCTGAAGTAAACTAAATTTCCATTCAGTTTTTCATCTACTATTTATGTTTTATTAAATATAGATTTATATTTGATTAATATTTAGAAATATTGCCTTTGGACCTCACTGAAATAAGCAAATAAATAAACCGGAAATAAATCTAAACTAAAACTAAAACTGAAACAAAAATTTATGAAATATAAATAGTAATATTTACGAAATAATAATAAAAAAAATGACAAAAGCACATAACACAATTACTAAAAAGGAAACTAAAACGAAACTAACATTTGAAAAATCTAATAAATGCTCATTCAAAATATTAATAAAACTATAACAGCATAAATACAGTAAAATATTAGTAGTGTAGAATGTAATAGTTTAAAAAATTGTAATAATAAAATAATATTTAATTGTTATAATAGATTTATTTTACGATCAGACTTATACATAAGTTATTTGTAAGTAATGAAAAAAAAAACATTATGAGCAAGGAGTAATGTTGATCTCATAATAATAATGAATTTTTTGCTACTCACTTTAGAGTGTTGCGTCCGCGAGTATGACAGAGTGTCTTTACTGAGTGTGACATAGTACTTCTTAAAGGGTGATGTCATGGGCATGCACTTGTCCTTGGTCCTGTGAAGGAAGAGGAAGCCTTCTTTCTCCATAGTGCCACACTGGAGACTCATTCGTGTCTGAAGCTCAAGATCTGTTTTAAAAATAAAGCAAACAAGAGAGAGAGCAAGAGAAGTGAATCAAATTAGGGTCTTGACTATCAGCTCCATCTCTTAAGGGTCTGTTCATTTTTGGATGAACTACACAATTAAACCTGCAACTCCAACAAGAAAATAAAATGGAGCTTGACTATCTAAATTGATCCGATATGACAGGTATGAATGAGTCTCCACTCAGTTTTTCATCTAATGACAAATTTAGCGCAGCTCACCCTCTGACTCATGGCAGCTGACCAGTTTAGTGATGAAGTCTTTGAGTTGGGTGATGCCTTGCTGTATGGCTGGCTGCAAGCAGACCATCCATGGCTCTTTAGAGCAGCATGCAAGAGTGTCCATATTCCCAATTGTCTGCACGGCCTGAGGAAACACACGAGGCAGTCACAATGACGTAAGATGGAATATGTTAACTGTAATGAGCTCTATGAATATTCTGAGGTCATAATCTGTGACTATACTGTGACCTAAATAGTGGATGTTATTGCAGAAGTAAGTGCAACATGTATCCTCCACTAACTGAAAGGATCTGAACTTGATAAAAGCTGGACAACGAGGCTATGTAGATATGTTACAGTAGATATGTAGTAGATATGTAAAAGAATCATACTTTGGCAAGCAGTAGAAGTGTGCGGCTGGTACGGGCATCAGCATGTTTCTCTCGAAGGTGAAATAGTTTTGGAGACATAATGGCAGGCGAGATGAACCGCAGGCACAGGAAGCTGGTCACAGCAATGAACTTCACCTTCTGAGGAAACATATACAAACAGCTCATGAAAGTAGCTTCATATTTTTTTTTTTTACCTTTTTAAATGTATGTGTGATCTTTCATGCCAAATCTTTTAATTTATTCAATAAATTAGATAAGAATATTTATACACTACATGGCTGGTATTCTGCTATTACAATTTCATGATTCATGTTTAATAGTAAAAATATGCTATTTTGTATAAAAATATGAAATAATTAAAAATGAAATGATTCTTTTAAATTTTAAACTAAAACCACCAGTAGGTGATGGCAAGTCACTGTCTTAATGAGTGAGCCATTAAATAATTCAGCTGATCGTTCAAAGCAGCCACATTTATTCAGAAACGAAGCAACTGCCGTGAGCTGCTCTGAGACATGCCATGGATCAGCTATGGCTTTGTTTGGAACTATTTTTATTGGTGAAATAGAGGAAAAACAGACAGTTTTGTGTAAAAAATGTAAGGCACTGAATGTTAACTTGCTTATTGAACTGTCTTATAAAAGCAATACTACATTTGTAATTTTGTTGATATTTGAGAAAAAAGCACTCTTGCTTGTGTGGCATTACAGTCTAAATATATATATATATATATATATATATATATATATATATATATATATATATATATATATATGACGAACTATGAACTGTGTTACAGGTACAAAATAGTCAAAGTAGTCCACCCATAAATCTGCATTATATTCTATTAAGGCCTGTCATCAGTGTAGGTCTATGGAAGTTTTGAAGCAAAAAATGGGCAACTAAATCAACTGAAATTTGGACATATTTACATTTTTAGTGAATTGTCAAGACACTAGGTTCCAGGTGAACATTTAAGCAAATGAAAATGTGAAAATGAAAATGAATGTGACTGACCCGGTACTCTGGGTCAGGGAAGCGCTCCTGAACTCTGAGGTAGAGTTGATGGAAAACCTGGCAGATGAGCAGGGGGCAGTAGGAGGCCGACTGCAGGATGGAGGTGAGAAGCTCAGACAGGTACGACTGCAGGAGGCTGGAGCTCTGCTGAATAATATCAGACTCAGTCTGCTGACGGTGCAAACCTGCACACCTATAATACCAAAAGACCCAGGAAAAATTCATCAAAAGTAAATGACCTCTACAAACCATAAAAACGCAAAATGGAAGTAGGAGTCATCTTTTTTTTTTTTTTTTTCTTACCCTGCCTCTTTCAGTTCTACTTTACTTGGGTCCAATTCTACATATTTCTTTTCTTCAAAGATTCGGTTTATTATTGCGCCCAGAAGCCTGTGCAGATATTGCATCCCAGCCACCTGCCGTGAGAGAATGAACACAAAGGTGCCTTTGTGTAATATTGCATATAATCTATGCTTGCCGCTATAGACAGTGTTGACGGTGTTAAGCCACAACACCATGTTACGTCACTTGCCCACCGCAGCACCGACCCCCACCATCGTTTAGATTTTTTTGCAGTAATAAAAATCATTTAGTTCAGTAAAAAAAACATACACTACAATTAAAAACTGAACGCGTCTGCTCAATGCAGCGTGCCGAACACAGTCGCATCACAGACCAGATTTCATTTATCCAGCGCCTGTTTGGCAATATTTTGGATTTTGAAAAGCATGTTGACTTCTGCCGTTTATCTAAGGTGATTTTGGAAGTTTTTTTTTTAAACATTCGTTTCTTATTTAATTTGTTCCACATTGTTTGCTGATTTTTACTTTACTTTGTGTCAATTATTTATTTTGACATCAAGGTGTATCCCGTGCCTCCAAGCTTTCTTGTTTTGCTAATAAACGTTCTACGTTTCTCATTTATTGGTTATATATTATACATGTTTACTTAGTGTATTTCCAGTTTTGTATACCTATTTAAACTTAGGCATAGCCTGCCCTATAGCATGGTGTATTTTTATTTGTTTTCTAAATAATAAATTCTATGTTTTATATATAGGCCAAAAATGAGTTTGATGTTGTATTTTGTTGTTGCATGCATTCAAGCAATTGAAGCCGAACTGCCGCTAATTCAAGTAAAGATTAATTTCCAAAAGCACAAACATTGAACTACATTTGAAAAGTATGTATACTGTAAATTCACAATTTGTGAAAATAAAAAGTATAATACAATTTTAAAATGTTAGACAGTGACATTTTTGGTTGAATTTCATATTTTTGTTGAACTAGTTTTGGTCAGTTTGATAAACAAAAATTATAATAATTAATATTAATAATAATAGTGAAACCACAACAATTAAAAAAAAAACTGAACTACTGAACTAGGATTTCCATGGTTTAAGAAGCCACGTGGATTATATTATATAAGCATATTTACCTTCAAAAATGATTCCATAGACTTGGATGCTAATGAATTACTGCGAAATAGTGTGTTGGGTTCAGCTAAAAAAAAAAAACAACAACAACAAAAAAAATCATAGCATCAATAGCATGACAGTGCACATAGGATTTAGAAAGCTCCTTACCAGTATGAGTTCTACTAAAATAAACAGGTAATTCACATGTAAATGTTTCGTGTTCGTTTGCTTACTAGTCTTTTCCAGCTCCAGTTTGAACAGAACATCCAAAAACTTCTTGACAAGCCCTTGACCCAAAAACAGCTTCACTAGATTATTAGCTACTTCCTGTCTGCTCTCTGCTGTAGTGGTCTCATCAATCAGCATGATGAAATCAGGCCAGTTGCCCTACAATTAACACAGTCATTTCAGTCACAAATGAGGTTATGCTTAAAATTAACTTAAGATATACACAATGCAACGCTGTGAGCTAAAACCATAACCCATAAACTACAAAATTGCTTACATGCTTACTTGATTGCTTGTTTTACTGTGCAACATTTTAAAGGGACAGTACAGCTCAAAAAAGACAATTCAGTGGCCCTTTCCTCACCATCATGTTGTTCAAATCCCATGTGACTTTGGGACACAAAAGGTGCAGAAATGAGACATAACACAGAAATAGATTTCCTTCTGTGTTCCACAGAAAGAAGAAAGCCATTGAAGTTCGGAACAACATACTGTAAGTGTGAGTAAATGATGTGAGAATTTTTGGGTGACCTGTCCCTTTAACATGAGCAGGCACGAATAAAGTATACATCACATGCATACAAATGAGATCAGATAACAACGAGTGCCACATTTCGCAATCCATACACCAAATGATGTCTTGTTATCTTGTTATGAGGAATATGCCATGTGAATTTAAGAGATAATGCACAGGCATATTCCCTGAGATAAGGTTCAGTCCAAATGGCATCAGACTCACGTTGAGCTGAGAGCCGACCGACTGGCTGAGTAGCTCTGTGAGTGGCTTGTAATGGCTGGATGGCAACACAACCTCATCTCGAAGCCGTAGCTGCAGACGCAGAGAACCCAGAGTTCCTCTAGGAGAGAATGAGAGAATCACAGAAATACCAAATTATGTTACTGACATAAAGCTTCTTCTCTTTTTGGATTAAAATGTGATTTTTATGTTTGATTGATGAAAAAAACAGTGAAAAATATAATTAACCTTTAGTTTCACCTAAGAAAACATTCTGTGAGGGCTGACTCATAATGAAAAAACACAGTGAAACCTTTCCCGGAACTAAAACTCAGCATGGCAGACAAACAATATTACCCAGAATGACTCCATTAAGGACACTGCTTTGTTCAGTGATACATAAAAAAGCCAAACAGTAAATGTTATTACTGTGAATGTGGGTGGCTGTGTTTTCTAGCTCTGTCATGATGGAACAGAAAATGAGGACACCGTGGCAGCCCAACTGAAAAACACAATATTGCGGCAAGCATTTGAAGACAAGTTGGCTTTAGAAATGTATGTTTCACATTAAAGTAAAAATGGCACTCGGTTTATGCTGACCGCAGTCGCACAATCCTCAAAACAAGCTTGCAAACCTACTGCCCACGTAGGTGGCCTCCAAATCACCATAAAAACTCATAAATGACCATTTTGAAACACTTTATAAGCAGAACAAGGCAAACCACACTAAAAACACTCCACAGGGAAGACATGAGTCTCATTTAATTTCAAAAGTCTTTGACTTTAAAATAATGATGATGAGGTAATGGTGAAACATTCTAACATGCAGAGTTCACAAAAATATTAGGTAACAGGAAAATAATCTGTTTTGAATTTATATTGAATTGATTTTGGAGTAGTATTAATATATTTCACCCATGACAACAACAAGTTTTAGCATGTTAATGTATAATTCTGCTACACACACTGCTGTAGAGCAAACGGACTTGCTAGTGCCAACAGATGCACAGACATGCTGCTGTGAAAATGTAAAATTTGCTGCTGCATGAATAGGCATTTATAAATCCCATAGCAGATCTAGACAGGTGGAGCTAGGGGAGGTGGAGGGTTTCAGAGAAACTTTGATGCACTGCAGGACCAGCTTACAGTGAATACTGGACAAGACTATTAAAATGTTGAATAAGGAATCTCACTGGCTGCTTAATAAGCAAAGGCCAATCAGCTTGTGCCATGTAGTAAATAATGTAATTGCTGTCACATTGCTTGTGCATGACCTATGAGCCTGCACCGTCTAGAGCCTCATGACTGAACTAAATATTTTATGAATACTACTACTAATATATTTATTTAAACAATTATTAATAGCATTGATTTTGCAATAAAAGGTAATATTAAGTTTATTACTAAATTCAAATAATTCAATTCTTTGGAATTATTTTCTATGCTGCATTAAGAAGTTATTTCATATAACCAGTGCCATAATTAAAGAGATAGTTCATCCAAAAATGTAAATATAAATTTTTGGGTGAACTATCCTTTTAAGTTGTCTACATTTTTGAACATTTTTATAGGCCTGTGATGACTTAATATACTGCCTCTGCACAGCACACAAGGTTTCAGTCTGCTGAGCATCAGCACTTTGTTTTCACACCAAACAAGCAGAAACTGATGCTGTGTTTACTTAACCACAGTTAACTATTTTGAATTAGTGTTTTTATAGTGTAAATAGTATTGTGACCTATTTTCTCTTTGGTTGCTCTACATGTAGAACTCACAAACCACAAGGAAGTTTGCAAGAGTTGCACCTGCTTAATTGGCAAAGGGTCCAAGGTACAAGAAGGGACTGGAAGCCCTGGAGAAAGGGGTCTAAAAAGATCCAATCTGTTATAGTCTCCTCTTGGGATGAAATTAATCCCAGCCCCATTAAATCAAGATACTGCTATAATGAATAAGCAAATTACTCAAGCTTTAAAATAATGGTTTACCTTTAAAGGGATAGTTCACCCAAAAATAACTTTTCTGTAATTATTTGATGGGAATTCCCATAGTATTTTCAATTTGGGTAAACTGCTTTTATCACATTGATTCATAAAACACTCTACACTGAAATGTGGCACACAAACTATTAAAAATGGAGTGGAATTACCCAACATTTCCTCTTATTTTTTATTTATTTTTTCGAAAGATTAAAAAGAAAACTAGATTTGTCATTATATGATGCTCTTAAAGCTTTGTTTTTTCCAAATAGCATTCATATTTTTTTAACTTGCACATGCAGTCACTCCAATCACACCACACGCTCTCTCACTGTAAAGATGGGTAATACTCAAGGGAAGGTGGGAATTGGAAGAGAGTATGTGTGTGTGTGGCAAGTGGCGCCATAACCGCCAGTCACTGAACAGCAGGCAACAGATGGTAGGCCGTCAAAAATCCAATCAGGAAGAAGACGGTGAGGGAGTGAAAAGAGAAGAAAGAGAAAATAAACAAAAACAACAACAGCTTGATTTGTTCACTGAGATGAGAGCGGATCACCCAAGGGGAGCCAGAGATTATAGGAGCTTAATGGGAAACTTTTCATCAGGATGACATCAGAATGAGTAAAAAAAAAAAAAAAAAAAAAAAAAAAAAAAACACAAAAAAACATCCTAAAGAAAAATCACAAATAACATCAGGGACATCCTAACGAAGCATGAAGTTATATAAAAATAAGTTAATAACAATATCTTAGATGATGCAAATATATATAGGGCCATGATGATTATCAAACAATCAAACAATGCTTTTTTTTTTGTTAATGCATGTGGGCAAAAAACAAAAACAAACCTACAGTCAAATAATCCTTTGTTCAGGATTGGCTGTGACATTTTAATTCCCATCTTGTTTTTTTTAAATCTGGTCAGAGTAGAAAAAAGTTAAAACTGTTTAGCAGGAACAGACGACATCAGAATATTCAAGCAGTCTAAATCTGCCAATTTAAAAAAAAAAAAATTGTGGTAACATATTTTATAATAAAGTTTAACATTCTTAAAGTATACCGATGTTTAAAACCAGCTTTTTGGTTTACCAAGGAACTGTTGATATCAATTTAATATTACAGCAGTCATTTCAATGTTCTTGAGTCTTCTATATTAAATAGTGTAAAGTTTACAAACATAAATTACTATTAAAATATTGGTCTTACTGAGGCGTGTTTTTTTTTTTTGAAGAGTTGAATTCTTTTATTCGGCAAAGATGCTTTAAATTGTATAACTGCACAACTGATACCAATAAGAAATGTTTCTTGAGCAGCAAATCAGCACATTATAATGAGTTCTGGAGGATCATGTGACACTGAAGACTGGAGAAATGATGCAAAAAAAATTTGGCTTTGAAATCACAGGAATAATATACATTAAAATAAAACAGAAAAGAATTTTGAAATTGTAATATTATTTCACAATATTACTGTTTTTAATGTATTTTGGTCAAATAAATGCAGCCTTGTTGAGCATTAGAAATGTCTTTCAAAAACATTAAAATAATCGTACCAACCCCAAACTTTTAATTTAAACAGTGGTGTAGATTAACATCCATTAGTAAAAACTAATTATTATAAGGGCCCAAGGCCCTTTTAATAGCTTGAAAAACTTAAGATTGAAGTATCATATTAAAACACAAAGACTCCAAAATTTAAAGGCTAAGGTTTATATGAAGTTGTTTCAAAAGTCTATGAAAATGTTACATTAGTTTTGGGTCAGTGTTTCAATAATATCTGCCAAATAGGTTTATATTAGGTCAGAATATCAATTTACAAGTGTTTGAAATGAATAAAAGAAGTTAACAGAAGTTAACCAAACAATTTCAGGAACTGAAAGTATTTGATTACCAACATTCTAACTTCTCTTGAGTTCGACAGAAGAAAGAAAGTCAACATGATAGTGAGTAAAGGATGAAAGAATTTTCATTTTCATTTTTAATTCAGGAAATACTCCTATTATTTTTTTATCTCTAGGACCCCCCAGCTTAAGGACAATAAAGTCAAACTGTGAGCCAATCTCAATGGAACATGCAGGTTAATCCTGAAATCATGGATATAAAGTCCATGTACATTCTAAATACAATCCCTTGGCCTTTAAGAAGATATATATGGTTCAACATTTTTAATAATAAAAAAAGTCTACATATGACACTCAAATGCCCTTATCTACTACCGACATTTACATAATATTACACCTTGTCTACAAACATTGTGTAAAGGTGCTCAAGCCTGATCCATTTATCCATGTATAAGTGGAGCTTGAACTACGTGACTCGCAGAAGGATTTAGACATTAAGTTCTTCAGCACAATCATGTCAAGTGAATGAATAAATAAACGAATGAATGAATGTCAATGACTCCTTTGCCCATGTGGACACAAGTCTGTCACACTGACACGCTGTGTCCCCAAAAACACTCTCTCTCTTAATCTACCCACAAACTCACACAAGCTCTCAGATGACACATAGCTTTTATCACCACCCAACCGAATCCCCCTTACTGGAGTTTTTACATAAGCCTTTCCATCCCACTCCTCCTGTGCCAGCTTGAGATATAATCCCCACTGTCAATCCACGTGGCCAAATGATCTCTTACGGGAGGAGAGGAGGGATGGGTGGAGGGGGAGATAGAGCAAACGAACAGAAAAAAATCCCAGGATTTAGCCAGGGAAAGGATTAGTACTTCCTGTCAACACATGGACCAGAACACACAAGCGTAACACTGCGAAAGCCTGAGAGAAGAGTGCCTAACAATCCTCCAATGTTAGCTCAGACAAATTCCCAGGGAAGTTGCACTTTTTTTTTTTTTTTGCACGAAAGTATAGTTTTGTTATCCATTATATTTTATTGTCCTTCTGCCAATTGCTTAATGTGCTCTGCCACAGGCAACCGTTAAAGGTGAATATTTGTTGCTGTGGCAACCAAAGTTCAAGGTTTGCTTAGGCGGTGTGTATATTTGCCACAATTCCAAATACACTCACTCATATTCACTGTGTTTGGATTTGTCAGGCCCCAAGCGAAACCAGCCCTCCTCTTGCTGGGCAGACTGAAGCTTGTTGATGTTGAACAGGACCTGAAGGAAAACACATCAATTGATGTGATAATTAGCTGCAAAAGCAACAAAAGCTATGCACAGCAATTGGAACACTTATTATTGGGTGACAAAGGCAATGTCACAGTGAAAATCTGTCAAACAGAGGCACAAACGCAATGTTATGAAACTTTAACTATGCTTTAGTTGTTTAGGTAAATTCAGGACTTGCACTATAGTGCAATTAGTAACCAGCTATTACGTAACTGAATTACATCATAAATGTATTATTCATAATTTATTATGAAAATGTTAACGATTACAAAGGGGTTTACATCTGAATATTTTTCACACACATACAGATTTCTTTCCCAAATTGCATTGACTGCTCTAAATTATATGACACCAATGTTTCAGGAGTGTAGGAAACAGAAAAGGACACATGCTTGTTCGAAAGGCTAAATGTTTTATTTACTATTTGGGTTTGTGTATATGCTTTATTTTTTAAGATTATCTGTTTTTCCAAAGCATTTTTAGATACCAGCGTTTCCCCTCAAGCTATGCAAAGATTTGATTTCAAAAACAGTATCATAGTAATTTTTTGGTGGCTGAGCTTTAAAATAACATTTTTATAATCTTAAAGTGCCCCTATTATGGATTTTTTTTAAATTACCTTTCATGCAGGTGCAACACAGCTGTAAGTGAATGAAAACATCCTGCAAAGTTTTAAATCTTAAAGTGGACCATGTACAAAGTTCCCTCACAGTCTGAAACTTTTGACGTCATGTCGGTGACCAACGAATTGGGAATCTCGCTAGAGAGACCAATCTACTTTGAGTGTAAACTAAATGAGCCAATGCACATTGGCATGCAATGATTGCATCCAGCTGCCAATGATTGCAGCGTGAGTATAAATAGGCAGCAGATGCACCGCATACTCAGCTTTTCGCTTCGGAGCCAAGCAGTTGTTTCGTTCTGCTCCTGATTACTGCTTTGTGGAGAAGAAACTCAACGGATTCAGCACGCTCTTGAGAATCTCTGGTGCTGGCAATGCGGCTCTTCAGCGGCGGTGGTTCTTCCCGTGTCGAGTGGGTTGCACACATCAGGCTGCACTTCCCCCTTGTTCGTGTTGCAGGCAGCCATCTCCCCTGTGTACTTCAGCATTCACGGGTGGATGTCTAAAGATGCCTTTCCACCCATGCGTTTCTGGATGTGGTCATTACCTGGTGCCGGGTGATGGTCACGATCGCTGCCTCGTGTGTCTGGGCGTTGCCGGACTGGTCTTATGGTGACAGTGAGGAATTCCACTCTGAGGGACCAACCTGTGAGGGCTCCTCCTTCCACTGACACTTCGCAGCCAGTGGAGCTGCCCAGGGAACAGGCTGGACCCTCTCATGGGGTACCACTTGTATCCTTTGGTACTCCCCCAGACGATCGGATATCAATCGCTGCATCGGAGGGTGAGCCAGACCTTTCTGGAGATGATGATCCGGCAGCACTGCCACCTTCTGGATATGGGTCCGCAAATGGTGGCTATGCTTGCCCAGGCCGCCGAGAGGGTTGGGCTCGAGTGGAAACTTCCACGCGTCCCGAACCCTCAAGGCTGGACAATTGGTTTCTTGGGGTGGCTCATGCTGGTTCTTAGGGCTCCATCCCAGTTCCTTTCTTTCCGGAGGTGCATGATGAACTCACTGGGTCGTGGACGGCACCTTTCACTGCCAGAAACTGCCTCAGTGGCTCATCCTCCCTCACCACCAGGGGCGGACTTACCCATTAGGCAAAGGTAGGCGACTGCCTTGGGCCCCCAGAAACCAAGGGCCCCCTAAAATGCTTTTCATATACGAGATGCGTATTAAGCGCGGACATGCGAACGGTTGCTGTTTTATGGTGTTTATTACCACGACAATCATCTGCGTCTCTGAGTTGAACGTGCTTCTTGTCCCATTGTCTGACAAACGAAACAGTAAAATATATAAATGAAAACCATTTTGAAAATTTAGCTGCGTCAAAATACAGTATGTGGCACAGAGAGGCAAACAAATGCAATAATAAATAATAAATGTACATTTTGCATGTTCAGAAGAAGTGAGCTGCCCCGTCGTGCGAAAATGCAAACAGGTTTGTGTAAGTGAATTGCTCAGTGCAAAAAAAGAGAAGTAATAGGAACTTAGTATTTCTATGGTTTTTTTTTTCATGTGTCTAATAGACATGAACAAGTTCTTTGAAAAACATCTATGACCTATGAAACATGTCTACTCTTCATGCTCTGTTAACTATGGTTTCACTAATAATAAACATATTACATAAAGCATCCATATTTGTCCATGCCCATGTTGATTAGATTGAAAACTTGAAGGCCCAGTTTCACAAACGGGTCTTAGCTTAAGCCAGGACTATGCCTTAGTTAAATTTAGATATTTAAGCAACTTTTACAAAAATGCCTTAGAAGAAAATGTTACAGGTGTGCATCTTGACACAGAAATAAGATTTTTAAGATATTTCAGAGCAAGATATTTTCAGTTGAGACAGCCCAAACATGCATTTTAGTCTGGGACTGTTTACAGCCATTACCGGGGAAACCACTATATTTCTGACATTCCAAAAGCACCTCCTACTGGCAGAGAATGAATGTGCATTTTCAATAATCCAGTCTGCAGTTACGATGCGGTTCCAAAATACCCATGTGTCCCAGACTGGTCTCTTCAGTGACGCAGTGGAGAACTTCACCCAGCAGTCGCCACGCAGAAGCAGACAGAGGCCATCAAACACATCCTACCCCAGCGTGCAGCTGCTGCCTCCACCTGGCCGTCGGCGGCAGCGCCTCTGTCTACTCATCGCAGAGAGCGGCCCCCTGCCAACACCCCCGCTCCCGTGCAGCAAGTGCAGCAGCCTCCAGCAAAGCAGCACCGTGGAGCCGGCCGCAGGGCAGCCTCCCCCGCCCGTCCAGGCCCCTGCCAAACCTGGTGGCAAGCAGAAGAGCAAGAGGCCCTGAGACGAGCGACCCAGAGATGGAGGGAGCTGTTCTTTGGGAGATGGTGAATGCACCACTCCCTCCCTCCCCCAGAGGAGGGCTGGGCAGAGAATATTTTGATTCGTTTTTCCCCACCAATGACTTCACAATCAGTGGTACCCAAAACCTTGACAAAAGAGCAGTTTCTTCTATCTCTGGGTCCCCAGAGGGAACAGGGAGTTGTGGACGTGCCACTCCTGGATCACACTCACCCTCTTCTCTCGCCAGTGAAGAGCTGTGGGCGGTTCGAGAGTGCGATCAAACATACTACTCACGCACCCTCTGCCCAAATGCAGGTAAGTGTTGCACATACACTGACCCCGCTTCGGACCGGCAACGAGATGCCCGGGCCAGGTCCCTGCAATCCCCCAAGCTGCCCCACTGTGGGTACGTCGGTGGTTCTGTTGGTGCCACTCATACGGTATCTGGGAGCTTGGCTAGCGCTCCCCAGTCTGTCTCGTTGGCTCCTTCAGACCATCAGACTCAGCTATGCGTTTCAGTTCGCCCAGCGCCCTCCCAAGTTCAGTGGCATCCACTTCACTTCAGTGAAGGCGGCAGATGCCTCTGTCCTGCGTGGAGAGATTGCAGTCCTACTGGCGAAGGATGCGATAGAGCCGGACCCTCCAACCGATATAAAGACAGGGTTTTACAGGGTTGAAGATGGGGTTTTACCCTTACTTTATCGTACCCAAGAAAGGCGGTGGGTTAAGACCAATCTTGGATCTCAACTTCTTGAACTGAGCCCTTCACAAGCTTCCGTTCAAGATCTTTATGCAGAAGCGCATCTTCGGGTGCATCCGTTCCCCGAGATTGGTTTGCAGTAATCGACCTGAAGGATGCGTACTTCATGTTTTGATCCTTCTGTGACACAGGCCATTCCTGCGGTTCACGTTCGAGGGACAAGTATTCCAGTACAAGTCCCTGTCACCCCGTGTCTTTACTAAAGTTGCGGAGGCGGTCCTCGTTCCCCTGAGAGAACAGGGCATTCGTGATCTCAACTACCTCAATGACTCGATAAGTTGTGCGAACACAGGGACTTGGTGCTCTCTGACCTCTGCCTGTTGGGCCTTTGGGTCAACTGGGAAAAGAGCGAACTCTCCCGGATGCAGAGATCACTTTTCTTGGTATGGAGTTGGATTTGGTCGAATAGACAGCACGCCTTATGCAGGAACGTGCTCAGTTGGTGTTGAACTGCCTGAATATGTTCAAGGGCAGGACAGAAGTCCCACTGAAACAGGCTCCTGGGGCATATGGCAGCTGCAGCGGTAGTTACGCCGCTGGGGCTGCTTCATATGAGAACCTTCCACCTTTAATCTTCCATATGCACCTAAATGGTTGTTCATGTGTGTAAGTGCTTCCGAAACATACTTTGGGAAGAATGGGGCTTCTGCAACGTTCCTGATCCAAGTGGAACAGGTACGTTTTCCCAGTGTTATCCAATCTCACTGAGTGGGTAGTGCTACGACAACATTGACTGGCCTTCTTTTTGCGAGCCCCGGCCTACACTGAAAAGGGGGCACAGGAGGCTCGCACTGGACACTAGAAGTTGCAGCATCCATGGCGCTTTGGTAGTGATTCCCAATTTGTCGGTCACCGACGTGACATCGAAAGTGACCGACTAAAAGGGAATGTCTCGGTTACTTATTGTAACCCTCGTTCCCTGAAGGAGGGAACGGAGACGTCATGTCCCGTCACCATGGCTGCTGTACCACTGCTGAGCAGCCGGGTCACCGGCTCGGCTCCCCAGCAAAAACCTGAGTATGCAGTGCAATGCATGCCAATGTGCATTGGCTCGTTTAGTTTATACTTGAAGTAGATTGGTCTCTCTAGTGAGATTCCCAATTCATCAGTCACCGACGTGAAATCTCCACTCCCTCCTTCAGGGAACGAGGGTTACATAATGTACCCGAGAAGTTATTGTCTCTCAAAAGAAAGAGTCAATTATGAAGTCATTTTTAAAACGAATCCCAAGACTTTATGTTGACGTCAACATGAAACATTAGCATATTGCCAACCTGAAAAAAACTTGAACGCGTTGTCTGAATAAAAATGCTAATTCATCCTTTGCCACTAGGTGCCACTTTTGAAGCAGTAAAATAGCGGTTTCCCTAGTAACGCTGTACACAAGCAGCACTGCAGTACCTCTAACACTGCTTTATCAGGCATTACTAGCATGATGATATTAAATCAATCAATCACCACAGATTAGCGTCATGCAAAGGAGGGGTTTGGAAAAATTAATTGTTGAGCAAATCGTTTGGGAGCAGTTGAGCAAATAAGTAAAATAAATGCATATTATAAGACAATGAAAGTGTTTTTTGACCTTGAATGCATGTCAACCTATTGTTGGGGACTCCCAAAACCAAAATATGAACCTTTCATAACCCATAATAGGGGCACTTTAATTCGAGTGATGAAGGATTTTGAGATATCTGACAGTAATCAGTGTTGAGTCCTAGTGTATGGTTAACCCTGCCTGTTTTAAATGTCTAACAGTTGAAAACATTCATTAGAAATGCAGAAAAAAATCAAAAAGTAATCAAATGTAATCAAATGTAATTACATTACTTTAATAAAGTAATTTAAATCTTATTACATTGTTTAACTGTTTGCTTATTTCATTTAAGTTGTTGTTCTAAATATAAAGAGGGCAAACGGAAATGACCCAAAACCATTTTTTTTTCAGTGTAGGTCTATTTGTATTGAGCCACGAACATGACATGTGGAAGAAAAAATGAATACCGTGGCCATGAATTAAGAACATTCCCACAACCTATTAATTCATGGCCATGTTTTAATAATTTGTTTCCTCATTCCCAATTGTTTCCTCCCACACACAAATCATGTGCAGTGCTCCACCATTTAAAGTAGCCTATATTATATATAAATAAACAAAATAAAAAAAAAAAAAACTTGGAATATAGTGCATGATATATGTTTTCTTCTGGGTTTTTTTTTTTTTTTTTTTGGACTATTAACTGTCATTGAATGGAAAAGAGCTGCATGACCATTTAAACGTTATACTTTTGTAATCCACGGAAAGTAGAGCACACTTATTTTGAACAATATGAGGGTGGAAAAATAATGACAGTTTATATTTTAAACACGCAATGTTGTACAAATTAAATGCTTTGTGATTCATTTTAAACTAAGACAAAGTTCAGCTTTAGAAAGGAAATCCTCTAAACCAGGAAATCCTCTAAACCAAATTTCTAAATGCTCAAGAAAATGTCTGTACAGTCACCTTTCCCAGAAAGTCGTTTCTGCTGACCAGATCCCAGTCCCACACCTCCACACTCAAAAGCCCAGTGTCAGAAAGCGTCTCATCCAGCTCAAACTCAAAACTCTCATTCCACCGTGGGTAACAGGACTTTTTAACCACCTGGAGGAAGCAGGGTCATGGTAATCAGTAACAGACAGACAGATCTAAGTGTGGCAGATGAAATCAGAAATATACAGACACATCCTTACCGCACTCTCATACGTTTTGCCATTGTATCTCACTCTGACAAAAGGATCAGAAGCCCCATTGCGATCCTTTTTTGCAAGATCTCTAGAAACAAAGCCGAAATACATAAAGCAATTAGACGCAAATCCAAATGTAGCCTATGAAGATAAAATCTCTGAATCCCCATTGAATGAATGCCTGATTCACACACACTGAGATGTTATTTTGTTTTTGATTCAAATTCTTTTAAATACATTGCCTAAATAGTATTTACACATCAAATGTGTATGCTAGAGTATCTTGTTCCATTTTTCACACGGTTTAATTCAGACAAGCATACCTTTGGCACTAAAATTCAGGGTTTTTGTGGCACTAGCCATGCTAAATGGCTTGCATTCTTTCACTGATGCAGATGAAACACTATTAAAATAAAATACTAAGGGAACACTTTAGTATATGGACCAATTTTCACTATTGGCATGCCTATTATTAACATATTGGCTGTTTATTAGTGCTTATAAAGCACATATCCTGCATGACCATATTCTAATCCTACCCAATACCTAAATTTAACAACTATCTTACTAATTAATAAACAGCAAATTTTGAGTTTATTGAGGCAAAAGTCATAGTTAATTGTTTGTTAATGGCATGAACTGGACCTTAAAATAAAGTGTGACCACCACGAAAAATACTGCCCTAAAATAAAACAAAAGAGTTTTCTATTCAACAGCATTAACATTTTGTCAGCATAGTATTTGAACTTGTATTTTGTGTTGATTTTGTACTGTTTATATATTTTAATATATAGTTAAGGCCAATTGTTGTATTGCATTTATCCTGCCTGAAAGCCTTAACAAGTAAATAGTGACACTTTATAATAAGGTCTTATTTGTTTACTTTAGTTAAAGCATTAGTTATGAACTAATTATGCCAAAATATATTTTTACAGCGTTTATTAACCTTTGTTAATGTTAGTTAATAAAATTAACTTATTAACTAATGTTAACAGATACAAATTTTGATTTAAAAATGTATTAGTAAATGTAAAAATTAACATTAACTAAGATTAATAAATGTTTGTTTTTTTTAAACACTACAAAGTTCATCTACTAGTTAGGTTTTTTTTTTTTTTTTGCATTCTAAATATTTCTTTTTCACATCCAAAATAACTA
This sequence comes from Cyprinus carpio, assembly GCF_018340385.1. NCBI lineage: Eukaryota > Metazoa > Chordata > Actinopteri > Cypriniformes > Cyprinidae > Cyprinus > Cyprinus carpio. Next base: position 22,191,276 of record NC_056601.1, read on the forward strand.
AAAGAATTGTACTAAAATAATTGTAAATGCAATCATTAAGGAACTGGAACTGCATAAAGGAATCAGAACCAGAACTGTTATATACTTTACAATTCCTGTCCATCGATTTATAAAATGGATATACCAATCATTAGAGATGCACGAAAACAAACAAATAACAAGTTTCTGCCACAAATCATTTGCTGCTCCTCACAGTTCCTCACCTTGCCTCTAGGACTTGGCAGCACAGTTTTCGTGGAATATCTCCATCTCCCAGCACCGAAATCTGGAGGTGAATCTCCCCTTGCACCTCCTCATCTGGGTCAATCTCTGTTAGGTTCATCCATCCATCTACACCTAAACAAAAAATGAAAAGAATATGAAAACGGAGAATTCATATATCTGTCATTGACGGTGATATGAATCATTTAGCAGGCAATCAAGTCATGGTAAGTTCAAGGACCCTAAAGCGATCTAGTTCACAGTGCCATAATGATACAGGAGCAGTATTATTATGGCTTCTATTGCTCCAAAACATTACTGTATACCTGCAAACACACCCATATGACCTGATGAGAAAGTCAGTAAACATACGCATGTAGGCCTACAGTTGGAATAAATGTAATATATCATGCCCCTCCTCAGTATCTCTGGCTTTAAGAGGCTTAGGGTAATAGAATTAATGGCCTTGCTGTAGTCTACAGAATAAGCTTATGGAAGACCAAAGGGTATTTACTGACATGTTAGCTGTTGATTAAATGTGCTCTCCAATCTCATTCTTAATTCAGCATATTCAAACTGTCACAATCAGTCATGTAACATACAAGGATGTACATTTCAGAGTTTTAGTGAAAGGGAAGGGATGTAGTGAATAATTACTTAAATAAAATGTGTGTAGAAATATGTATACAATTGACTATAATGTATAAAACAAGCCATACTGCATATTCATTTCTTTTCCACAAGTCCACCTAATGTTGGTATATAATAATCATAAAAGTAACTACTAACTTTCTTTGTGGTATAGGCATTTAAATTACTTAATCCAAAGTGACTTTTATGCTTTAATGACTGAGCTACAGGTACACATTGTGTCAATGCAATTTCAGTTGTCTGATCAATAAAAAAAAAAAAAATACAAATGTGTGTTATTTATCTTTTCACTTTAGCCTTGCATGCAAGAAATACTTTCCCCATGATTCTTTTCCATGTTTTAGGTAAATAGTAGCCATGTTGTACAAATTTATTCCTTCACTGAAGTTAATTTTAACTCTGTTAAATTGAAGGAATAAAATGTGGAAAAAAAATTAATGAAACGTGGCCATGATTGAACTAAAACAAGAGATTGAATTAATAAAACATGGCCACGAATTAGTCATGGGAATTAATTCTTCATTTGTGGCCATGATATCTATTTTTTCACATGTCATGTGTGGGGCTCCATACTTTAGGAAACTTCTGTATTTAGGAAATCAAGGGTAGCAGCCATGTTTAATATATTTCACTGAAAGACTGACTCAAGGACCATCAAACCACTCGGTCACTGGCTAGATCTTTTGGCTTTCCTGATGTGGACATGAGGCTTGTTTATTCCTGTGGCCTGATAAGCAGGTTTTCCTCTCAATTAGTATTCCAGTGTATCACTCGTCAAGGTCCATTTTCCTTTATTGCTCTGATGAGAAGCGCAAAAAGAAATTGTGCCTGCCAAGGAAAATCGTTCCATTTAGCTGAATGGAAATGACGTTTCTGCTGCTTTCAGTTTATTCTGTTGAACTGAACGTCATTATAGCTTCTGATTATGCATACATTTCACATATTTGTTTGAAGCTCAGATGTAATTTGTATCTTCAATATACCAGACAAAACTGCAAGAATTAAAAAGAGTGAGCGAGAGAGATGACCTTAAGCATTCCAGGAAAATACTATTTGTTGTTACTCTGTATTGCTCAAAAGAAATAAATTGAAAAGAAAATGGAATGCAAAATCACTATAATAGCCTGAAATAGTCCATTCTTCACTTCAATCATCCAACCACTAAACAATAAAAACATGACATTCATACAGACGAATTTGTACGCAAACAATCTTTTTAAAGTAAAGAACAGAACCAGGAAAAATAAGCTAAAGTAAACTAAATTTAACTAAACAGCTATTTTCTAGAAGCAATTTTTCTACTCATATAGTATTCATGCATTGGCATAGGAAACATTGGCTGACAGTTAAAGGTCTGCCTCATAAATATGTTCAAAAACAGTGGCCTGCCTACACACACACACACAGGGCCAACCTTTAAAGAGTCAAGGTCTCTGCTTCAAACAGATGCTGAGCCACTAGCCAAAGTCCTTTATAATAGCATGCATTCTTCCCTCATCTGCACATGCAGACTAAATGTATGTATGTACAGCTAGTGTGAAGTGTTCATTACTGGGGTCTTGCTACAATGCTTTGGGTGGCAATACTTTATTAAAACCACATTACAGACTTAATTTGACATGAATATCATTTGTTGATAGGGGTGTGCAATACCCCCCCCCCCCAAAAAAATGTATTTTTTATTTTATTGATAATGATATTTAGACAATATTTTGCTAAGTGTTTTTGTGCTGGTACTTTGGTTTAGGCTTATCATGGACAGATAATTCATGATGACTCAAAGCTTTTCATATTCTTCATATTCTGTGCGGAGGTTAATTCACAGCACAAAATTAACTTTTCCATTAAGAGGCAATTACTGCCCTATTTATTGAAATATAAAATGATTTACAACATGCAACGACACTTCAACTATGAAACAAAAACCAGTTGTAATGAGTAATGGTTCAACTCATTCATTCAAACAATTCATTCAAAACAGCTTATTCTTTCATAAAAGAAAGTATGATTTATACACCGTGTTGCTCAGAAATGTCCAGCAGTTCTGCTGTTTTTATTTAGAACAATTTTCATTTAGAAGGTGTTTTGTTTTTTGAGCGACATTCTCAACCATGTCAATTTTCACATCCTTAAAACAACATCACACACCCCTTTTAAACGGCTGCTTGAATAAAAAAAAAAAAAAAAAAAAAATCAACTGATCATTTTTTTCCACAAAAAAAATACAGGAGTAAAATTCAAGTGAAATGATTTTTCTTATATCTACTGTATCAGTGCTTTCACATTCTTCTTTATATCTCTATTCTAAGAATGTCATAATTAGAGTGTCTATGAAAACCTGCATAATAAGCCACCGTTCCCCTTTCAGCTAATTACACACCATCTCATGCTGCTATCGGTGTGGTTAGACTATGATTTGACTTATAGCTAACTTGAATGTTCACACCCTGTCAAACCAAGGGAAACTTGAGCGCGGGGCTATTTCTGTTCTCTGTAGAACGTGTCCTTTCACTAAATGCTATTTCAGAGGCCTTGGAGAGAAAGGTTATGTGAGGCCATTTGTTTGTTATAGCTGCAGAGAGAGTGAGGGTGAGAAGAGGACCAGCATAAAGAGTCATTTAAAAGTCAATGAAGGCTGACTTGAGTTACAGTTACTGTCAGATCTTCTACTTCTAGATAGATCTTAGAGATTTCTTGGCTCATTTTTATCATATCATGCCTGGTTAGGACATGTACCCCATTTAAATTTTAAGCTTTTGATAAAAGTCTCTCATGCTCACAAAGGCTGTATTTGATTGATTAAAAACACAGTAAAACAATTGTATTGTAAAACATTATTACAATTAAAAAACTTAAAATAGAACAATTTTCTATTTTAATTACTGCTCCAGATTTCAGTGTCAAATTGTCCTTTAGAAATCCTGTTAATATGCTGATTTGGTGCTCAATTATTATTAAAGATTATTAATATTGATATCAATGTTGAAAACAGTTTTTGCTGCATAACATTTTTGTGGAAACTGCAGGATTCTTTGATGAATAGAAAATTCAATGAAGAGCATTTATGTGCAATATAAATGTTTTGTAACATTATACATATCTTTACTGACACTTCAGTTCCATTTAATCCATCCTTGGTGGAAAAAAAGTATTCTTTTCCTTTCTTTTTTTTCATATTTACCGCAACTTTTTGAATGGTAGTGTATCGTGGCTTTCACACAAATAAATAAATAAAATTAGCCATCAAAAACTGTTTTCAACACTGATAATGCTAAGAAATGTTTCACAAAATTTGCATATTAGTGTTTTGAAGGGTCATGTGACACTGATCACTGGAGTAATGATGCTGAACATTGAGCTTTGCCATCACAGGAATAAAATTGTTTAATATATGTTATATATATATATATATATATATATATATATATATATATATATATATATATATATATATATATATGTAATCTCTGGCATTCTTTATCTGGTTCCCTACATTTTGTATGTGTGTGTGTGTGTGTGTGTGTATATTTTATATATTATATATATATATATATAATATATATATATATATATTATATAGATATATATATATATATATATATATATTATATATATATATATATATATATATATATATACACACATATACATATATATACATACACATACATATATACACATACATACAAAATGTAGGGAACCAGATAAAGAACTGTTGCGAGCCAGATTCGAACCAGCATTACCCACATGAGAAGCAAAGGTAAATATGCTGAGAAAGCTGCTGCAGTCCTGAAATGAGGCTAGGGTTGCTGGGCAACATTTAACGGGCTCTCGGTCGTGTTTAGGCTATTGTTAACACTAACAAGCTGAGCTGCATATCCAAACAATCATTATTATACACTATCTCTCTGAGACACCAACACAGTGAACTAAACAATGTTAATGAATGGTGTCATTTCGCTTTTCTATTCTATCACGGATGGCCTGCGTTGTGTGACTATTCATCAACACGTCACAGGGGGTACAAAGAGTGATGCTCTCTTCCATTTTGTGCCATGATAATGGATAACCCTGCCGTGTCCTTGCCCCTCAGGCACAACACACGAGTTGCAAGCCCAGACAACCACAATGACTCACCAGCGCCAATCTCAAAACACCACCTCACAGGAACCCCACTAAAATGTGTGGTCATAGTACACAAAGCAGTCCTACTACAGTTGATTTAAAGTCAGTTCATGCAGTTTTACTATTTTTCTCATAAGTATTTTTGTCTTGTTTTCAGAGTAAATAAATGGCATCTGCTTGAGAAACACTTGGTGCATACTGAAGAGAATATGGCTGTGACTCATTCCATTCCCTAGGTCTCTATGTTTTGAATCAGTATATTGCGAACATGAATTTGGGACACTGATGACTCAATTACCTGTGACACACGTATGAAGTCACACATTAAAACGCAGCTGGTATTATTAACAACATCCCTGTGCATCATGGAGTACGTTGGTGTACAAAAGTACATTGCTATGAAATGTATTTTATTTTCCTTCCATCTTCAGTGTCACATGATTCTTCAGAAATCATTGTAATGTGCTGATTCACCGCTCAAGAAACATTTCTTACTGTATGTTTATTAATGTTGAAAAACAGCTGCTTAATATGTTGTGTCACGATTCTTTAATGAATAGAAGGTTTAAAAAAAAAAACCAGCATTTGTTTGAAATAAGTCTTTGATGCATCCTTGCTCAATAAAAGTTAATTTCTTCTAATTAATTTCTCAATTTCAGGGGAAAAAACAACATACTGAACGGTAGTGTAACATGCATAATCACATTCACATATTAAAATGCTAAAACATAAAACATGCAGATCATAAATGAATTAACTATTAAATGAATTCCTTCAAATTCCTACATTGTGACTACTGTGTCATACATCTAAGTTTGAAGGACTGTTCCCCTTTAATGCACATTAGGAATGAAGATAATTACAAAATCAAAAAATAAAAATAAAGCTTTATTTATATACATTTTCACATTTGCACAACATCTGCACTGCTGATAAGTGACTAGAAGACAGCTGATAATCACTGATTTTGACTGTGCTTTCTGGGATGTTTTAGGAAGCCAATGTTGTTTGTCTTTTAATGTAAATCAAAAGACCACTACTGGGAAGTCGTGGCCTTATGGATAGAGAGTTTGACTCCTAACCCTAAGGTTGTGGGTTTGAGTCTCCGGCCGGCAATACCACGACTGAGGTGCCCTTGAGCAACGCACCGAACCCCCAACTGCTCCCCGGGCGCCGCAGCATAAATGGCTGCCCACTGCTCCGTTTGTGTGTTCACGGTGTGTGTGTGTTCACTGCTGTGTGTGTGCACTATGGATGGGTTACATGCAGAGCACGAATTCTGAGTATAGGTGATCAAACTTGGCTGTATGTCACTTCACTTCACATACTCAGAGTTGGGGGTTAATCTAATCCTTAAACTTACTTGAAGTTTGTGGTTTATCACAGTCAAATGGCTTTTAGTTTAAAGTCCACTTTTACGACCATATGACTACGGGTCTGACTTGATTATTTGTCACAACTTTCTTGCAACACTCGTCTTGCAGTCTCAATCTTGTTGACACTGAGAAATGCCTTGTTGGCTCTGGATATTGATTTCCCATTTCACCACAGCGATGAATAAAGGGTGTAAATACTCTCTAGGAAATACTCTCTCTTACCTTGAGGTTTAGCAGTGAGAAGCTCCTTACTGATTGACACCTTCCCAATGACATCATCTCGGCTGTGAACAGAACAGTTTTTCAGACAGCAGGTATCCATCAAGCAAACATAAGTTCTAAGCATGATTTGAATCACAGTTACACTGCTGTTAAATGTAATAAAGTTAATTGTATCAGCAGTTAAAAAAAGTAGTATTTTTACAGAAAAATATCACACTTCACCTTCAACCAAGTAAGTAGTATGATTAGTGTAGGTTCAGACCTGAGAGAGTCCTCATCCAGGACATAAAAAGACACTGTACGAAAGTAAGGAGGAAGATGGACGGTGTATTCTTCACCCCAAAATGGAGACAATGTCTTCCATATTGTTGCAGTCCTAAAAGATGAATGAAAAAACAAACAAACAAACAAACAAAATGATTACTCTGCACACAATGTAGGAAAAGTTCAAAATCATCCTGGTGTGTCTATAAATGAAAAATGTCATCCTCTGAAAGGTTGAACTTCAAAAAAAAAATTTTAACGACTAAAAAAAAAAAAAAAGAACGAACTAAAACTCAACAATTGAAATGAAGCAAAAATAACAAAATATAATTATTAGAAAAAAAATTAACTTAAAAAACTAAAATGAAATGCTGCATTGGCAACTAAATTAAATAATTAAAAATATAAAAAATGACTAAAACTGAAAAATAAAAGTTAAAAAGCTAAATAGAAATATTTAAAAAAAAAAAAAAAAAAAAAGCAAACGCACATGGCAAAATCAATACAATTTAAATTAAAATATTAATCTAAAAATAAAAGCTAACTGTAAATATTTAAATTGAAAAATACTATAATAACGTATAAATAATACTAAAACAACCCTGATCTTACTAGTATATTTAAACAATAACAAAACCAGACAGCAGTTTTATTTTAATCACAGTGATAGGCAGACAGGTGGTTCGCATAGAAATGTCCATATGTGATCGGAAAAGATTCACATTTTGTTAGTCTCTTAAGGCATATCGCATTTTCACTCTTGCAGCAACAGACTCACTAGGCTTATTTACCACAGTAATGATCCTGTGGAAACAAACATCAGACTACAATACATACTTAACATTTATTCACTTTCAGATTTGGTATTCCAGGGAAAGAATGTAAATGATTGACCCAAAAAATCACTGTGGCTCAGAAAACACTCACACTCTGTATCATTCACTGTTGATATCAATAGAGTGATTGTTAAACCTTTCAGTTCAGCTGGAAAATAATCTATTTTTATAGGCACTAGGAATAAAGTGAGTCACAAAAGAGATGGTGGAGTGAATAACAAATAAAGCAATGTAATAAACTTCATAAGTTCAGTTCAAAACTCTCACTGCTCTCATTGTGCTAGTAGTTCCTATCAGGGTTTTCATGCATATAAGATGGATTTTCATTTCTTCTACCTTCTACCTCCTACTCTTAATTCCACGTGGAGCACCAGCAATCAATATGCCCACACTGTACTTATGGTCACAGCATATATATTTTGCGTTTTGAACCTCCACCTCAGACTCCTCAAATCGTAGGTTTGTTTAGTGTGACCTTATATAGCTGCCAAATGTGGAGGTACACAAGCTCTGGTACAACCACACACCAATCTATGGAACAGCAGAGATTTCAATTATGTGGCACAAATGAAATTAGTTGTGCTTCACAGAAAATTTCATTTCTAACCTGTCTATTTTGTGATAATTGACTTATTATGGGCCGTATAGCAACGTGGACCAATATTAGCTCCCCAAAGACTGGGACTCAAACTGAAATGTCAGGAAAAAAAAATAAAAAATCATACCTACCGAATTATTGCCTCGTTATCAATTTTCACGATGCAGTATGGATCACTGCTTCCAGTTCTGCAAGTGAAATGAACAATAATGTTATTTCATACTGGCAATAGTTATTAATCTTATGATCACACATGATTGGTTTATGCAATCAAGAATTAATTACATGCTTATTATGAAGCTGTTCCTCTCACATCAACAAGGCATATTTAAATATACAAGATAATATACTTTTATGGTTTACAAGGTTAAATGAAAAAAAATTCTGTCTTCTTATACACTTCAAAAGTAATGTTTAATTATAACTATAGCCTCATTCCATAGAAGAACCTTTTCAAGTCCCACAAAGAATCTTCCTTTTTGGAGCTTTAAGGAAACCTATATGAAATAACTTATTAATCTTTTATTTCAAAGATTCGTTACCAATCCAACCATGATATTAATGAGATTCCAGAGGAAAGTCATTTATGGGCTCAAAGACTTTCCAAGATATGTTTAAAAATCTAGTTTAAAAACACATAGAAATGTAGTCTTTGTATTCATGTTGGTTATTATAGTTTTTTTTTCCCCTTTTAAAAATATCATTAATTAGTCATTCATAAATCATAAAGCTTTTGGAGAGCTGCTACACATGAGATTTTACAAACTGAACTAAGCTTGTCATAAATAGGTCAAATTATTTCATACTTTACGAGAATTGTTGATATTGGCACATAATTAGGAGGATCTTCAAGGGTCCTCTCTATTATAATAACTTCCTATTTTCTATGTTTTTCACAGTTTTTTTTTTTTTTTGGTCTCTTCCTATTACTTTATTGCTCACACAACATGACTTTGATTTGTAATAAAAAACAAAATAATATTTCACCAAAACTACTTCATGGACCATTTTCACCGACTGTGATGTGCTTCAACGATCATCTGCATCACATTTTTTATAACACTACTCTTTGTATTATATTATCTTTACATCAAATTACAATAAATAAATAAATAATTAATGCTGCTGTGAGGAAGTTTTCAATTCAGCAGCTATAGCAGCGACAGTAAATTTGATATGGTTCTCTCTTCTGACTAACATTATCAGTCTCTCTCTATTATTCCTCTTTTTGAAAGTCTAAGTTTTTCTTTGCTATTTGAGTAAATAGGAATGCAAAGATGTCCTATTTTTTGTCACATGAATAATACCTTTTTGCATCTATATAGTGGGCATTTCCAGTTTTTTAAAAATGACTCCTATTTTCATTTCGACATCCCACTGTCTGATAGGTGAGCATTTGATCATTACATGCCGTCTCAGAGCATGTGTAGAGATGTCTGTTGTCACTGGGAGGATATTGAAATTCCTCTGTGGAGGTAATGACAGCCCTTGGCAACTTTGGTGAGCTGTATGAGTATTTGCGTGTGCATGCGTGCGCGCGTGTGTGTGTGTGCTGAGGGAGAGGAGAATGAGTGCATCGTGTGGTGATTCATCTTCGCCTGTTGTTATCAGTGTAATGGGGAAACCTGTGGCTGTCAGAATCAGGTGCTACATCAAACAGCACTGTAGCTTGGCAGTTGAACCACATACTATCATCCTCAAGCCACCTGCAGGAGCAGGAGAGAGATGATGACAAAAGAAGGAAGAGGAGAGATTCCTTTCTCATTCTCTCTTCTTCTCTTATCTTCTGTAGCCATGATGTTCTGTTTGGGGACTTTGAGACCCCAGGGACATTTCATAAGTTAAACACATACTTGAAATTTAAAGTCAGCATGAAATGAAAATACACTATTTTGTAAATCCATCTTTAAAAAAAAGAATCTTTAAAATGTCATCAAAACTCAGCCTTTCAGTGGAAATGACAGACATATGTCAAACTCCTTCTAATCATTTAGTTCACTTAAACCCGGCCCTTCACAATAGACCACAAGTTCAAATTCATTTTTCAACAACATGGGATGAAACAAGCCCCCTGTTTTTTTTTCTTTTTTTCTAAAATCTGTTAAACTCGGATGCACATCACAATACATAAGAAAAGATCTGTCGCTATGTTCATTTCAACATGATCTTAAGTAACAGGTTGATATTTCTTAACTTTATGATAAAAATGCCACCTGACTCATTGGTTCAATTTTGGTAACACTTTACTTAAAGCATTTATATAAGGCATTATTAAAGTATTTCTCATTACCAATTGTAATAATACATTATAACACTGATCTATTCATTGTGAGACCTTAATATAATACATTTAAACATGACAAAGAACCAATTTCAGATGCAACAAGGTTTCTTCAAATGTTATAATGCATTTTAACTATGGTTACAATTATTCCTGAAAACATATAGTGCATTATTTACTACATTAACCATCTTAAAAACGTAAGTTGCTGAAAAACATATCGCAATGGCTTATACGATGTCACATGGATATCTCAGTCACACTTTATTTTAAGGTTCTTGCTATTAATAAACCATTAACTACTAAATATTTGTACAGAGTTTTAATATCTTATTAGCCAACAACCAAACGCAAAGCTTCCATGAAGAAAAAATGTTCCCAGCAAGCGAAATAGCATTTACCCGCAGTTGCAGTTACCCGGATGAGCATGTGTTATATTCGTTTTTACGGGTTGTTATCAGCGAATACCATACCTCAGAATGTGGTGACTGACCAATCAGAATCGAGTATTCCACAGAGCCGTGTAATAAAATATAATCACATAATTTAATAATAAATAAATTATTGTTTTTGTTATTTTACATCCAAGTTGATATATCATTACAAAAATTATAAACAAAAAATGATGATGACTGACAACAATATCTAGTTGGCCTATCTGATTGCATTCTCTACTGATGATCTTGTAAATGTCCCAATCAAGGAACATTTATCTCAGAAAACAAGTGCTCAAATTTCCTGTGCCTGGGTGCTGATTGCTCACCGCCTGCTTGATTATAATGAGCTCACCTAAACAGTTCAGAATATACAAGCTAATCTTTCCAGAACCTTGCAATCATTTAAAGAAAAATCCGGTGAAATCCAAAAAGGTGCGTACTCTTTACCAAAGGTCACCCAGGTCCTATGTAAATAAAGCATGTTTGTAGAGAACGTGTACAATCTGCCATTGTGCACTTTTGCCAGCGTCACCACCACAGTGTAAATGCAAACACTCCATGCAACATCTGCTCCTGCAGTTCGGCCCACCAACTAAACAGCTCCGCAAATTTGATAAGTGACTACTTATTTAATCTAATCATACAAGGAAGTGGAATCAGTAACTCAGGAAGAGAAGGGCAGCGAATCACATGTTCCTCACACTGACATGAACACAGTGCTGAAATGTTAATATAGATGACCTTACTAACCAATAAAGTCATTTCCTCACAGAATGTGGGAGAGCTGTCCTTTCCACAAATAGAAACATATAAACCGTTGTCATCTGGGCTAATGTTGTAAAATCATAACCATGTGAGTTTCCAACCTCATGCCAGACAAAGAAAACACTGAGCTGAGCACCAAATGAATTTGGGTTATTCACAATGGAATGCTGCCAAAGTGCCAATTCTGAACAGGGAACCAATTAACAAGCTTATTTTATTTATAATGCTCATTAAGGGTTTGAAAAGAGCTTTGAAAAAAAATAATAAAGTGTAAAATATCTGAATATAATTAAACTGACTGAATCTGATGGCATGGTGTGATTGATATACTGATGAATATTATCTGATGATTAAGAGAAATGCATTATATTTTTTATGTTATGTATTTCACTATACAGGCGGCATCTGTGCCAAAAGTGAACAAACTGCACAATAAAACAGCTTTTAAACTTTCATTCATCAGTTTATCATCTGTTCCACACATACAGGCTATGATTTTCAATGTCTCCAAAAAAATACAAAATAACTGAAACATTCATTTAGAAATATTTATAACTTCATATTTATATGATAATGCTCGTATTATAAAGATAATATGTGTATCACTTGTAGATGCATTTTCATTTATTTGTGTTTCAAATACAGATATATAGGCTATTTGTTCATGTTTATGATTAATATGCCAGGACGTTTTTTTTTTAATCAATTCATAAACAGCATTTGTTTTATCATGTAATCCATTGTTAAAAAAAAAAAAAAAAAAACAGCATGATTATATATTTTTCTTTCTTACTGGTACTATATGTAGCTAAAATATATATATGATATATCTGTCAAATCCCATACTGCTTTCAGTTTCTTTATCATCATGTATACTGAACACGTCTTCCAACATATTTCTGTGCAATTCATCTTATAATTATCATATAAAGTCATCGGCACTTACATGTCCTTGATTGGCAGGTTCTTTCCTTCCACAATCCTGATGAATAGTGTGCTTCGTTTAGCCATGCTGTCATTCAGAGAATATATCACGCGCCGACACTTCTTATTCCTTCAGTAACACGCATGTTTATAAGCATTGCACATATGGCAAATAAACTGTTCTATCAATAAAGCTTGTCATACATAACGCTGTACTGAGAAGCAGCACCGCCGATCGGTCCAGCGGTCGTCCACACAATCCACGCGTTAGACACGGGTGGGTTTGATCTCTGTGGGTTGTTTGTAGGAGGAGTGACTGACTGGATCACACACTTGAAGAGAGAAGGTATTAAACAGACGCGACGCGACAAAACTACAACGCTCCCTTTAGAATCAACACTACTAGGTTATAAACAACAAGACAAGTGCGCGACTGTATGGGCGGCTTTGTTGAATGTTATAGCTACTTTTGTTGCGTCGCGTCAAGTGGAGACGAGGTGTGGCGCGACGCGACGCGTGAAATTAATTCTAAGCGTTAGGGGAAAAGGAGTCATTTCTTAACCCTCAAGATTAACAAGAACTTACATAGCTGAGATAAACAAACAGTGGTGTTGATAGACTACTGAATACTAAACACTAGGTCACACTCTTTACTCCAGTAAATATTTCTCAGCGTTGGTTCATTTTTTGTATCGATTGTATCTTGAAGGGCTGGCTACAGAAACCAGTTGAACATTTCCAGCGTTATTATTGTCTAAAACTCAATTCCTGGAGGGCCACAGCTCTGCACAGTCCAGCCCTAATCAAACACACCTGATCCAGCTAATCAAGGTCTTCAGGATCACTAGAAACATATAGAACACATATAGAACACGAGTGTATCTGACAACTGCCCTAATAAAAATGAGACAACCTGCCCTGACTTGACATTTACAGTTCATCTTTTGAGTTTAAATCTAGTATATTCATTATATAGCCTAGCTGACAATTGTCTGAATGTATGTCAGTGTGTTTTATTGTGTTGGTTAGCCAACGATATGATGATATTGGAGGGCATAATTCAGAAGAAAAAAAAATGCCCTAATTTAAGAGGGTTTTGAAATAGACATTTGAAACCAAAACAGGAACACACATTTTGATTTCTTTCTTTTACCACCTGTCTTTTATTATGTATCTTATATGGTTCCTGAAGAACCTTTAACATTCATGGAACCATTCCGTTATTAGATTATTACAATGTTTTTCAGACTATAAGAAAAAAAAAAAAAGGTTATTTTAAGAACTGTTCACCGAAAAGTTTCTTTAGAGAACCCATACTGGGTTTTTTATGACATCACTATGGAAACCCCCTATTTGAACCTTTATTTTTAAGAGTTTATTTGAGTGCAGCTCTCGTATTTCTTTAATTAAAATCTTTATAGAGGCATTGCTAGACCCTTTTTTTTTGGCTCAAGCCTCTGTGAAATGCTAAAGTGCTTTTTTAATGATTATGTATACATATCATTTAGTGTTAAAAAAGCAGAAGAGAAAATGTTGCGTTCAAAATAGTGATTCAGAACATAAGAGAGCTGTAAGTGTAATATGGCTTTGTACTTCCTTTTCACACATGTATTAAAGCTTAACACAAGTTATTTTGACCGATAAGCTCATGATCTGACCAAGTATTCCCAGTCTGCCATCGTAATGGAAAGACACTTCACTTTAACCAAAATGACTCACATAAAAACAAAAATAGCGAAGCTGAAAGAAAATATCTTTCTAGCTGTTTTTGAAGGCTGACAGCTTCACTAAATGCACACAGCTGAATAAACAAGGTGGAAAACTGAACGACTCCGTGATTATGGTCTTTGGAGGAAATCAAAGCAGAGACTCTCATATAATGTCAGCACTCACATATTCTGATATGCACAAGTGCTGTCAACATGAGCAGGTGGAAGATCAGGAAGTGTTCCTTTATCATAGAAAAAGGAAGGTGATTCACTGAGAAATCACAACATAGTTCCATTCCAGACGGAGATAAATAAACTGACCAAAATGAAAGGGAAGTTCGCACAATAGTCTTGATTCAAAAACATTCTCAAACATGGTAAAATGTTGGAGAATGTTGTATAGGCTCCAGTGAAGTTTTCCTTGAAATTATATGTTTATACAAAATAAAGGCGAAGCAGAGGCCACGTAATTCAAGCATGTGAGTGTGGGCACGGCTGACTCATTGATCCAGGAATACAGACGCACCTTTAGAGCTGTGACCAGAGGAGGGGATACGCTGTGTGGGCTTCTTGTGACTCACCAGTCTATCAAAGAGTTACCCGGCGCAGCCCTGTTTTTAGATATAAAGTGTGTGTGTGTGGGTGTGGGTGTGGGTGTGGGTGTGGGTGTGAATGTGAGTCGCCGTTTAGCAGAGGCTTTTCATCTGGAATATGAGGATATCCCATGTTTTTGCATATTATTTCAAGTAACACTTTACAATAAGCTCCCATTAATTAACAATTACAAACATTAAATGAGCAGTATATTTGTTACAGTATTTATTAATCCTTATCACATTAGTTAATAGGCTATGTGTTATGTAAGTTAGTGTTAAAGGAGTAGTTCACCCAAAAATGAGAATTTTCTGAAAATTGACTGACCCTTAGGCCATCCAAGAAGTAAATAACTCAATTAACCTATCATAAAATAAAAGGAGAAATTTAGAATTATGATTTTCATTATTATTATTATCGTTTAGGAAATGTTGCAGTTGCTCATCAGTGGATCCTCTGCAGTGAATGGGTGCCGTCAGAATAAGAGTCTAAACAGCTGATAAAAAACATCATGTGGTCTACAATAATCCAGATGACTCCAGGCCATCAGCTAAGGTTTTGTACAGCGAAAAACTGAATGTTTGTAATAGATTCATCATGTTTTAACTTGAAATTTAATTTCTGGCTAAAATATGAATCCTCTCAATATTGCTTTGTCCAGTGAACAGTCATCTAGTCTGAATCAGAAGAGAAACATGATTACAAACATGATGTTTTTATCAGCTGTTTGGACTCTCATTCTGACGGCACCCATTCACTGCAGAGGATCCATTAGTGAGCAAGTGATGTTAAAAGTCATTATAAAATGTATTATGGTGTGGCGATTTCATATGAATTTGTACTTTGCAACTTGTACGAAAACGTAAGCATGAAGCCCAAGAATAAATCTGACCATCAATGGGGCATAAGCAGTTAGTACAAAAACATACAAATGAACTTGGCAAATGACTCCTATTCACCTCTTATTCCTTTTATTCACCAAAAATTAAAATAGTTGCAAATTGCCATGAAAGTGTGTTGCATGGATGTATGACTTGACTTTTTAAGATATAGAAAGTAGTGCAATTACCCAGACAATAAAAGTGGATTATGTCCAAAATAAGCAAATAATAATCAGATTTTATATTTTCCAAAGGTGGAATTTGAAGGCTTCACTCCCAATATTACAACTGTTCCAAGAGCTTAATTAAGCCTAAAAACTAACCGAAGGCTTAAATTTAAGGCAGCATTATAAATAAACTTTTACTTCATTCAATACTGAGTAGTACCAACAAAAAGAGTCATTAAAATGAGTTACCCAGTATTTGTGTGTGCTTTTTTATTTTTATGCTTGTTAGAGTATCATTAAACTTTACTCACTTATGAGGTTGTATCACAGTTAGGATACTTCCTTAGAAGTTGACTGTATAGGCTAATTATTAAACATGCAGATTTTATTAAGTGCATTGTCTTAACTGAGAAACTACATGGAACGGCTGTACATTTGACTGTACTCCCAGACTGTTTAAGCAAGATTTCTGCATAAAACGTGATTAACAATCATAAAAAAACTGAAAACACCTGTAATATAAGTAAATTCTTAACATTTTAACCTAAAGCTCTAACTTAAACTTCATAACATTTTAACCTAAATGATTAAAGACCAGGGTAACTGCTTTGTATACATTTAGCACATACACAGCCGACAAAGATTAAAATGACTTATAAAACCACTAACCAAGAGAATGATGACTAATCATGATTAAACATGGAAAAGAAAGAAAAAAGAGAAAGTTTTAAGAATATCAATAATACAAAATATCCAGTATAAAAGAAACAAATTCACCTGGTTGGTTGATAAAGGGTTATTTAGACCTATTTGACCCCTAAGACAAGAAAGCAGCTACTAAATATTACAGTAAGACTGTCACCCTGCCACATATTTCCTACTAAACAGCTCCATCTAGTGAATTTGCATGTTGTAGTCAGTGTAGTGCAGTTCTGTTCCATCTGTTCCTTTGATCACAAACAATACTGATGTCACAAGAGTTTACAAAAAGCTGGAAGATGATGACTGAAAAGTAGCTTTTAGCACAACCATTCTGGTTTGATACTACACAAGAAACATTTGAAACATAGAGTTGATGGGTTAACTTCAAGTTTACTTCCTGTCCTCTATTTTGCCTCGTATCTAACAATGAAAGAGAAAATGCTGCAAAGTAGTTTGCCGTCCCCTGGAATATGCAGTGCAGTGATGGTGTCTTTGGGAGCTCACAGCTTTCGTGCACCGTTCTTGGGCAGAGTGGATGATGTGGAGTAATTTTTCAAGTCCGACTGGTAAGCTGGGTTGTCGTAGGGGTGCACACGCTCCTTTAGGTTGTGGGTGTCATAGCGGGGGATACGGATTGAGTTCATGACTGAGATTTGCTTACCGTCTTTCTTTGTAGGCCTACAGCTGGATAGACAAGATTCAGTCATATGTTAAAAAAACGAATTACATTTGGACAATTAAGGAATGATATATGGATATATCATATATGTACACAAGTGTGATTTAAGTGTAATTTACTCACCAGGTTACACATAACATGATGAGGAAAAGAAGTAAAAGCAGAGCTGCAGCCACACATAGGATGGTAGTAATGACAACCATAGCACCAGATCTCGCACTCAGACCGTCATAAATAGTTTGAAGGGGTAGTACTGTATGAATAGATTGTTTAGATATCTATTAACTCCAACAGTTATTAGGATGACTCCAATATTATTTAGCAATAGTTCAGGATTTTATATGAATTCTTACGTTTGGGAAGAGTAATGTTGCCAGACCAGTTTGACGAATTAACAAGAGTCCTATTAGCATCGATTAGAAGATACTTGAAACTGTAAGAAAAAAATAGTTTCAATACATTAAAAGCAAACTCAAATCTAGTGTTTAGGAAGCTACTTTGAAACTGCAATCAAGACTCCTTTTGACCATGTAAAGTCATTTTAAAAATCTTTTAAAATAAAAAACTATCCAATGATTCAGATAACAATCTCCTTTAAGGACATCATTAGAGAAGAATACCGGCATTTGAATGGTATTATATTTTTGTGAAGAATCTTACATATGTCTGTGCATTAGATGTGGGGATTTTCAGTAACTCTTTCTGCAGGTTACATCGTTACACCAGTAGGTGGCGACAAGTGTTTGTTTTTATGAGTGAATGATTCAGTGATTCCGATTGGTTCAAATGTACTGATTAATTCAGGAATGAATAGAACTGCTGTGTGTTGCTCAGAAATGTGCAAAAGTTGACTGAGCTTTCAACAATTTTTTTTGTTTAAAGGAGAAAAAACTAAGTAAATGTCAATATTGTGTCTAAATCGAATAAATTTCTTATTTATTTAGCTGTTGTGTAAAAGAAATCTTATATTTGCAATTGTGCACCTGAATAACATCACAGACATGCTGATATTTAGCAATGGCTTTCTTGTTCGTGTGATATTGCTCAAATAAATAGTTGATCAATTTATCAACATATTAACATTATTATTAACATATTATTGATTAAATGGTTTGGATTTTTAAAGGTGTGGTCAGTTTTGCATGAGGGCAAAATATTTCCTCAGTCAGTTTTTGTTTGGGTTCGAGTTTGTCTTGCAAATTCACATCATGTCAACAGAAAACTGTTTGTTTTAAAGTGATTTCTGTGTGAGCATTAAAGGGATAGTTCAACCAAAAATGCTAATTCTGTCATTAATTACTCACCCTCATGTTGTTCCAAACCCGTAAGACCTTCGTTCATCTTCGGAACACAAATTAAGATATTTTTTATGAAATCTGAGAGCTTTCTGACCCACAATAGACAGCAACACAACTGACACGTTAAAGGCCCAGAAAGGTAGTAAGGACATCGTTAAAATAGTCCATGTGACATCAGTGGCTCAACCTTGACGATTTGCAAAACAAAACAAAAATTACAACACGTGTTGTGGTACTCTCATGAACGTGCGGTAAAGACTGACTACTGCGAAGAAATTTTTAAGTTCATAATTTTTTTCTTTGCCCACAAGAAGTGTTCTTGTAGCTTCATAAAAGTATGTTTGAAGCACTGATGTCACATGGACTATTTTAACAATGTCTTTACTTGAACAATGTCTTTACTTGAACGTGTCAGTTGCGTTGCTGTCTATGCAGGGTCAGAATGCTCTCTGATTTTTGTTTTTTTGCTTGCAAAATTTCACTAAAATTTAACTAACGGTGGTGGACATTTTATGCAATTGTTCATTGTGTTTTGTAAGCGCTATGCACTGTAGTTCAGCTAAATGTAGCTATCTAATGACCACTTGGAATCAAAATGAGAGTTCTGTTTGCTTGTGTTATCTTAAAAAGGCAGAGTCAGAGTCAACACAATTGTCCTATGAGTTTTTAGAATGGCAGATTTGGAACTTTGTCTTAAATTATTTCTTCCATTCATGTTGCACAATCCATTAAAAGGTCCTACCAAATGGTGGATCCATCAGGTAATACTCCGTTACAGTTGACGCCACTACAAATCCCATCAGCGCCGACTACGAAGTAGCGATCATTGGGGTACTGATTACAGGGGAAGTCTGACAGAAGTCCAACTCTGGTCAGAAAGAAGTTGTTTGATGATGGGTTGAATGCTGTTGGGTAGGGTGACAAGCTGAGGATGTTGGTAGTTGAGCTGTTTACTAGAGCATCAAAGGTGCCGTTTGCTAAAAGTGAAAGAGGGTTGATAATGCAAGCAGATGGGAGAATTTGCATCAGATTTTTAGCCTCTTATCTCAATATGTGGCTGCATTTATTTGATCAAATACATAAAAGAGCAATATTGCAAAATATTATTACAATTTCTAAAGATGTTTTACCTGAGCACAGCCCAGCCACAAGCCATATCTCACAGCCAGGGCATGGCTGATTAAATACACAATACGGCTGCTTCAGTATCACTGTATTACTGGTGACCTTGGCTAGGAAAGCATTAGATGTAAGCTCAGGCTGGAATATCTGACCTGTAGACAGAGGAAAAACTTTGAAGAGCCAGTTTTAAAGTGACCTCATTGTTCCAACATGATCCCCATTTAAGTCTGTCACAGAATAATAGCAGGTTCAGTCTGATTCACATGCACCTGTCCTAGGGAAAAAAGGATTGTGTAACACCTACCAACCCTAAATGCTGTAACTGCAGAGCTACAGGTGTATTGATGGAAAACTGGCCACAAAACATACAGGCTCAGCCTTATCTACTAGTGTGTGTTTCCCTCGAGTCTCGATATACTGTAGATTCTCTAGTATGAACATGACTTATGAAAGGCATCGTTGTATCTGTATTCATCTCTGTAGTAGGTCATTTAAAAAATGTGATGAGTGTGACATCCTATGACATACTTCTAATTATTGACTCAGTGAGCTGTTTCACCTATTTATAACAAATACGATGAAATAATAGCTTAAAAAATAACCCCTTTCAAAATTTAAATATGTTTGATTCTTAACGAGGATTTTTACTTTAAAATATTAACATATTCTTTTTCTTATGTATATACAGTATATATATATATATATATATATATATATATATATATATCTATATATATATATTATATATACACACACACACACACACACACACACACACAAACACTTTCATATAGAAACATAAATAAAGAGAGAGAGAGAAAATGTACATAATGAATGGACATGCATAGACATTATATAAGAGCCATAGACAGCGGGCCTTTAGTACAAATCTTTAATAAGATTTCATGAACTATCTTACTCATTTGTTCATAAAAGTCGCCAGGGTATTTTTGCTGAACGGAAGGAAGATGTTTAGCTTGTTAATCTGTAATCATCTTTGTCCGACATCCAACATCTAATCCAACATGATGAAAATTTAATGAGACATTTGTGTACACTTTACTGTCTTTAATGAGCTATTACCTGAGAAAGCCTCTCTCCATTTAAACTGAAGAATAAGGCAAACAATGCAATTAAAATTTAACTGAAGTGCATTTGTGATATAATGCAGAAACCAGATCTCTATAGTAACCTCCATCTAAAAAAGAACAAACATTGATAATTAAGGCTAAAATGCACTTGCCTTCTCCAGTCCACATCCAGATAGACATCAGTGACATCAAACTGATCACTGTGTTTGTCTTCATCTTGTAACAAGGATGCAGATAGATTCTGGAGTAGAAGTCAACCTGGCCGGTGTCTGTGCTCAGTAATATGCCTGGCAGATATGAATCAACTCTTATAAGAAGAAGCTGAAGGGAGGGGAGAGAGTTTTTCATGAGGGTGTGTGAATCCCAGGTAAAAACTGGGCGGTGCTTTGGACATAAGAAATGCTTTGAAATTCCAAAGTCTGACTGTTGCTACTTTGTAAGCTGTGAAAAATGCTTAAATCATGTTAAAACACTTTTTGCCTTAATCTTATAGCACAGAACACGTTTTCGTTGCCCATGCCACAATTACAATGTCAAGGCGGCCAAAGTCGCAACATGTGATCAAACTATCTGACGCTTAAAATGGAAAATGAAGCAAACGTTTGTTTGAATGACTAATGTTAAAGTCAACAAACCCTCCACATACCGGTGACTTAATTCCCACCAAACAGGCACATGACTGGAGTTGATATAACATCAAAAAAAGAGGTGTGGAGTTTATTCATACAATATATCAATAATCCTTGATTCCTAGTTTCTTTAGGGAGGTGTTACATAATAATTAATAATGTAATATGCATCAAAATGTTTCGTTTTTGATTTACCCCATTATATTGGTTTTCTAGGACAAACTAGGCTGTATGTTTTGCAGCTGTCTGAAGTGTTTGTGATCAAATAATCAAAATTGTGTTTGTGTTCAGCTTAACCCGACCTGCTTAGACATGAAGCAAATTTACCGCTATTTATAGGTATAAATTACTGACATTTGCTCTGTAACTTTCTCTCTCTCTGTGTGAACAAGTAAAATTCAGAATTCATATTATTTGCAAAGACTGGACGGGTGAGTTGAAATAGTGACGTAGTAGTAAAACAACATCCAGAATCCCATTGTGGTGAATCAGACTATGAACTAGAGCTATTAACAGTATTTTCCAAATGGTAACACAGGGTGGAGAGAATTATGCTGTTTTTTTGCTTCATAGGAATGTGGTACACATGACAACGGTCCATTAGTGACTAACGAACAATTACACCACTCTCAGTAATTACATTTTTTTTTAATGCAGAGATTATTTTGCATTTAGGTGATTTTTGCCAATTAGAGATTTTGCCATTTTAAATGGTCCTGTGTGTACAAATGATTTTTTTCTCTCTCTCAAAAACTAGATCTATTATGTGTCTCCATTAATATGAGGCCAGACAAATGGTGTGCATGATTAATTATTAAAAAGAGCAACATTTTAGTTTCAGGTTTAACAAAAAAAATCATGTTTTCATACATTTAGAAGCAAAACCATATGCATTTTTTAAGCTTATGATTAAAACAATAACAAATAACTGCCATTGGCCAACATTTGTTCTTGTTAAGCATGAACTCACTTTAACTGTTATTGTTAAATTTACACACAGATTGCATTTCGAGTAAAGTATCCTGATTTCAGGTTGTTTAGATATTTGCATTGAAAGACCAAACTACAATAAAGAGGTATTTTTTTCAGTGCATGTGACATTTAATGCAATTACTTAAAGAATTTAAGAGACTTTGTGCTCTCAATTAAGACCTTTTTTAGGCTTTTGTGAAAGGGTGAATTAAGACTTTTGAGACTTTTAGAAACACTGTAAAGTGATATAACACATACTCAGCCTTGGGGAAAAAGGCTGAGTTAAAAATACAGTAAATACAATACAATTGTGATTATTGTAATATAGAAAATATTAACATTTTAAACAACTTTTCTATTTTTAAGTATAATTTATTCACATAATGGAAAAGCAGAAGCAGTTAAAGGACAGTGAGAACAATGTTCCATGAAACACCGAAATGCCAAAATTATTCCCTTTGTTGTTTATTAAAAAAAAACAAAAAACATTTACAACAGAATAAAAGTCTATCCCGGTCACATTAGCTTATCATCAGCACTCCAATGAAAGAAAAACATTTAGCTTTTCAAATGTCCACCTCAAATGTTGAACATCTGACTCAAGCACTTCTGAAACACTGAATCCAAACTGACTTTGAGTATTTTTACGAACAGCTCACTAAAGTTCTCTGCTGGAGGGGTTTCTGGTATTGTATGGAAGTATATGCTGGATACTTCAATCCTTTCATTCGGTCACCTCTTCCCCATGATGAAGCTCGGCACTTCTGCATCATCTTCTTGCTCTTCTGCTTCAGAAGCAGAGGATGATGACTTCTCCTCGGAGCCTGCTGACACAACAAACACATTATTAGTCACTGCTTAGATGAATGCTGAAATTCAAGAACTGCAGTTACTATGATGATGATTACGATGACCTGTGCTGCCATCCATAAATAGCACTTTTAAATATAGCGCTCATGATAAACATTCACCCTCACTGATGTTTTTATGTTTTATTTTACAACATCGAATCACAGAGGATTTATTTAGCTTTTTATTAACACAACAGGGATGTATACAAATGTATACAAATCAGTCAGCTCGATAAACTACAATTAATGAATAATTTCAGTATTTTAAAATAGATTTGTTTACTTAAGTTTTCAGACACTCTCAGTGTTTAGTAGATGTCTTCCAGTTGGCGTTCAAGGAAGAATGGGATGGATTTCTAAGATCATTTCATTATCTTGTACCTTCTTCTTTCTGGCTCTCCATCTTGGCTTTCTTGGCCATCAGCTTCTTTTGTTTCAACTTTTCCCTAAAAAAAAAAAAAATATTTTTTAATGATTAAAAAGAACAGCGATTCAGAAACACAAAAAATAAACTTCAAAATGAGTTCTCTAATGATTCTAAAGTATCTAAAACGGACAAGACAGTATTTTGCAAACCTCTTCTTTCTGCGTTTGGCTGTTCTTTCCTCAGCAGCCTTTTGGTTTTCTTTCACCTTCTCAATATATTCTTCATCCAGCTTTTGCTGCAAGAGTAAAAAACTATTTGTGAACCAATACTAACTGTACTACATTTTGATTATTTATTTATTTAATTATTTTTTTGACGAGGGACCACCATCAACCCAGGCTAACCCAGAACATACCTTATGCAAATAGTGTTGGCAAAAGTTATTAATCAATTTATACTGAAACAAGTTTATTTTGCATTTTAAATTATTCAGCCAGAATGCACTGCATTTATCAAGTGACAAAAAAGAGATTTATAATGTTACAAAAGATATCTATTTCAAATAAATACTGTTCTTTTAAACTTTCCATTCATCTAAGAATCTAGAAAAGAAAAAAAAAAATGCATCACAGTTTCCATAAAAAAATATTAAGCAGCAAAAACTTCTCAGCATTAATAATAATAACAATAATAAATGTTTCCTGAGCACCAAATCAGCATATTAGATTGATTTCTAAAAGATCATGAGACTCTGAACACTACAGTAATGGTTTTACAAAATCTAAAAAACAAATGAAAATAGAAAATAGTAATTTATATTGCAATAATGTTTCACAATATTACTGTATTTACTGTGTGGATCAAATAAATGCAGCCTTGCTGAGCATAAGAAGCTTCTTTTAAAATTTTACAAAAACCAAACTTTTGAACGGTAGTGTAAATCAAAATTTCAATCAAATTTCACTTGAATGAATCTGATTTTCCAACAGTACATGTAAAAAAGAGGAACTTGGCGTGACAAATGTATAGGAGTTGATTTTTGATGTGACCTAAGTGTATTTCCAAAGTAAATGCAATAGTGGGGAACAACTCATATTACACCGGAATATTACATTGACAAATTCAATTCAATTCAGCTTGATTTACATGATTGTCACAGCAGCAGAAAAGTGTCTGTGGGCTGGAGAGCTGAGCAGATGCACCACTGCTCACACCCAAATTCTGTTATTTAAGCCGCTACAAATAACAGGTGGCTCTGCATTCCAGTGAAACACCTGCATTTATTTCTGTTCGGTGGCAGTATTTTAAAGTTTAAAAAAGAAGAAAAAACTCTGCATATCACCAATAAGCATTACACAGGCTTTACCCATCATTCATCCATATACTGTTTTGCAGCAATGCTGAGGACATTATATTTTCAGCTTTTCTAAGTGTAAACTGAACTAGTAACATCCAAAAAATGGTAAAGCAGCTCCTATTAGATTATCACATGCTTTAGGGAAAAAATAAACTTACCTTGTCAGAAATTCGTTCCAGGAAATCTTGTCTCTGATACTCCCGCCGGCGCAGATGTCTATACACGTGGAATTCACCGCTGCCTGCTCCAGCACTGGAGCCTGCGGAAATTCAACAAAGAAATATTTTACAAATGAATCCTGGCAGATTATTTGCGAGGGCAAAAATCCTGAAAATGTTAGAACCGATTTGAATGAATTCCTGCAATCAGCTGAAAATGAATGTTGTTACCACATATCTGATTTTTTTACATTTTATTTAATATAAATTTATGACCAACCACTGGAAAGACAAAATTTGGAATTTTTAAAACAAAGTTCTGTTTAATACACTGTATTAAGTTCAGGTGTTTCCCATGTGTTATGGGTGTATTTGAAAAAAAAAAAAATGAATTAATTAAATAAATTTTAAATTTAAGGGCATTCTTATGTTCTTAGAGATTTTTTTTTTTACTTTACAGATTTTAAATAAAGTCTGCTGAGCAAAAACAAACCGATAATATCAATTTCCTTTTGAAACTCATATTGAAAGAAGTAAAACTGATGACATATTTAGAACTAACGTTAGGTAGCCATTCATATTAGCTTCATCCCTAAATCTAAAAACAAACGACACAAACCCATCACATCCCGCACAAACTCTGGTGGAGCGCGAGGATTCCACTCTTTTGGTTTCTCTGGAATAGGCGCAGGTTTATCCTTTAAAATGAAAATATAAAACTCAATACTATGTTCAGTGCTCCTGCAATAGTTCAGTAGCATCATTAGCATGAGTTACTACTCCAAATAAAACCGCTAAGTTGCGGTAAAGGGTCAACTCACAGGGTTTCGCATCAATCTCTCCAACTTTAAACGCTGCTCCTCTGCTGGTGTTTTGGCGATAATTAAAGGCTGGGACTCTTTTTTAGGAGCTTTTCCTGGTCGCGCATCTTTCTTATCGGCCGCCGCCATGATTTTTCCAGAGACTTCTTCGAGCCGGGTTTCGAGTTCTTCTTCTGTTCATCAACGGCAAGAGCGCATACTGTCACCTACTGGACAGATGTGGATCTACATCATTTTTGGGTTTAAACCGGTATAATAAACATGTACCATGTGACGGATTTATACAAATGACCTGTAAAATGATCTGATTTTCACCAGCAGGTTCTTCTGTACTGGAACTTAATGTTTAAACACAACTTTACACCACATAATACACCTTTGTGGACCAACAGATATATTCTGAGTAATAGGAAATCATTGTTTTAGGTACTTGGATGGAAAAAGGTATATGGGCAGTAAGTCATTTGATGGATAATTTTGGTAATTTATTGTATTACAATGACTTCTGTGATAAATTTAGTTTCAAGTGCCCAGTTAGAGAATACAATAAAGTATTGTAAAGCGTAGGTATGTGTACCGGTGCATACTGCCCCACCTCGAGCACTGTCTATTGCTGTCATGTGATCTTACCATTTTCACCAGTGACCGCTCAAACTGTAGCATCTGGTGAGAGTCGGTCAAAGAAACAGAAGAACATGTTCAGAAATACAGTGAATCTGCACTTTAAAACAAGTTAATACATTCAGACTGGACTTACTTTATATTGCTGTCAGATTTACTTTACCACATCCATGTCATTGTGGCAGATCAAACTCTGGCATATAGTTGGAAAGAGTCAGGCAAAGAAAGAAGCAGAGAAAAACATGTTTATTTAGAAATACAATGATTACAGATACAGATTTTGATGTATTCATACAAAACATTCAGATTTGACTTACCTTTTATTACTGTCATGTGATCTGCTTAACCATACTCACAATTGTGATGGCTCAAACCATGTCAAAAAAAGAAGAAGAAAGAGAAACAGACGACCATTTTCAGAAATGCATTGATTTATGCTGCACTTTAACACAAGTATATGTTTTTGATGTGGTCACCATTTTTAAAACCAAGTCATGTAGTTGGCAAGAATCAAGCAAAGAAAGAAACAGAAGAACTTGTTCAGAAATACAATGATATTCAGAATAAAAAAAAAATCATGCTACACTTTACACAGAGGTCTCAGTGTGTTTGATGTATTGTTTGGTTGAATTATTCATAATCAGATTTGACTGATGTCATGTGATCTATCTTACCGTATTCACCACCGTAACAGCTCAAACCATGGCATACAGGAAAGAGTCATGCAAATAAAGAGATAGAAGAACATGTTCAGAAATACACTGATTTTCAAAATAAAAGATTCATGCTGCATTCATGCTGCATTTTAACACAAGTTAGGTTTTTGGTGTTGTCACCTGTGACATTTCTTACCATTTTTGCCATTGTGATGACTCAAACCAAGTCACGTAGTTAGCAAGAGTCATGCAAGGCAAGAAACAGAACAGCATATTCAGAGATTATTTTCCAGAATAAAAGAAATACAAAATAAATCATGCTGCACTTTAACAAAATTTGATACAGTTTTTGATGTATTTGTATATGTTATATATGTTTTTATTGTGATGACTCAAACCTTAGTTGTAAAAGAGTAATACACACAATCTCTTACCAGATATGTGTGTGTGTGTGTGTGTGTGTGTGTGTGTGTGTGTGTATATATATATATATACATATATATATATTGCATTATTGACACCATTTTCCTATTTAATACTGTAAAGTTGCTTTGACACAATCTGTATTGTTAAAAGCGCTATATAAATAAAGGTGTCTTGACTTGACTTGACCATATCATCACTGTGGCAACTCAAACCAAATACAGGAAAAGACAAAAACATGTTCAGAATTACAGTAATTTTCCAGTGTAAGATTCATGCTACACTTTAATACAGTCTGTTGATGTATTCACATACACATAACTTATTCATCATGTAGGCTATACCATTATTTCACATCAAACATGCAGAGGCATGTATGAGTCATGCACAAAAATAAACAGTAGAATATGTTCAGAAATACAGTGATTTTCCAAGTAAGGTTCATGCTGGAATTTAGCATCAGTTAATACAGTTTTTCGATGTATTCATATAAATCTTTGAGATTTGACTTACCATTTATTGCTGTCATATGACATTTTTTTTCACCATTGTCACAAGGCTCAAACCATGATATGCAGACGGAAAGATTCATACAAAGACAGAAACAACGAACATGTTCAGAAATAGTGATTTTCCAGAATGAAACTTTCATGCTGGAATTTAACATAAGTTAATACTGTTTTTAATGTATAATGCTAGACATTAAGATTTCTTCGTAAATTCAAACATAGCTAACATTTTATTACTGCCTTTCTTTAAATGCATGATAGTGACATGAAGATGGAAAGAAACAAAGTGGTTAAGATAATCTTTTTGTGGAATTAACTTGAACAAGTCGATAATTTTCGCTCTATTAATGTATTTTTTATAGAGATTTACCTTCATAAATGGACAGATATCTTGAATCGTCGTAGTCAAGCATGATCCAAATCAACTACAATATTGTTCTTCAAGTGCATGACATCATAAAAGTAACAGAACGAATGTGCAACAATAGTATTCTATTTGCGACTATGACCTGTAACCATAGCGACAGAGACTGGAGTAAATGTCAAAGATGGCGAAGTCCAAAACAGCAAAATATTCAGTCGAGGCACGATTTCCTAACCCATACAGAAGTCACATAGATCGAAATATATTTAAAATAAATACATTTTTATATATTGAAATATCTTAAATTTAAATAGAAGAAAATATGTTTTATAAAATATATGTAAATACATTTTAAAATATATTACAAAAATATATTAAAATATTTGATTTTGGCCGCTTTTTAATATTTTCCACATATATTAAACATATGTAAATATATTTTTATTGGAAATATTTACATATATTTATTTCCCATATATG
The DNA here is from genome assembly GCF_018340385.1 of Cyprinus carpio. NCBI lineage: Eukaryota > Metazoa > Chordata > Actinopteri > Cypriniformes > Cyprinidae > Cyprinus > Cyprinus carpio. The sequence goes on from NC_056601.1 coordinate 22,220,407, forward strand.
TAAATACATTTAGATAGCAGACTATGTAAATATATTAATTTGCAATATATGTCTATGTATTAATTTCTAATATTTGTTAACATATTACATTTCAGTACATGTAAATATATATATATATATTTATATTATATATATATATCATATATATATATATATATATATATATATATATATATATATATATATATATATATATATATATCTTTAAAAGGTTTCACAAAACCTCTGAACAATTTGTTAAAGAATCAGAATCGGTAGTGAATCAAGAACAGTTTTTTAGACATGTCTGGTTTGTTTCACAACTGCTGACAGAATGCAGATTTGGAATAATAGAATACTTTACTGATAAACAGTTACACAAAAATAGCTGTTGACTTCCTTTTACCAATAATTTGAGTAATGAAGTTAACTTAAAGAGATAGTTCGCTCTTAAATGAAAATTCTGTCATTAATTACTCACCCTCATGTTGTTCCAAACCTGTAATATTTTTGATGAAATCCGAGAGCCTTGTGACCCTCTATAGACAGCATAGGCACTACCATGGTCAAGGCACAGAAAGGTAATAAGGACACTGTTAAAATAGTCCATGTGACATCAGTGGTTCAACCGTAATTTCATTTAGCTACGAGAATACTTTTTGTGTGCAAAGAAAACAAAAATAATGACACTATTCTCAACTATTTCTTCTCTCCTGGAGAAGAACCATGACGTACATGTAAATGTGTGCAGGTGTCTGTTATGGTTATACTGTATGTCTACCTGAGATTAATCTCATACTCCAAATAAATTGTACATCAATCTTGAATTTACTTTAATTTACCAGTACTGCGTATTGGTTAAATTTGAATATTAAGTTAGAAAATTGTAAAAAGAAATCTGTTAAATACAGTTTATTTATCATATCTTCTGATATTTATTTTATATTTTCATAATGAATTTTTGTAATGTCATAACTGCTTGTTATTTACAATGGTCACTATTAACTTTTCATAGTGTGGTTTTGATAGTGTGATGACATAATTATTCATTTTAAAAGCAGTATAGGGAACCCACTATATTTGACCAATAAAATAGGAAATGCTCTCGGTTTCCATTTTAGAAATCTGGTCACCTTATTTTAATGGTGCAAGTAATTTTATCTCAGAGAAGGTGCAGTTTATCCACGGATGTCTTTCTTATTATGGACATCACCTCACCCTTCCTCAACAGGACACAGGAGTTTCCTGCATACAGGCAGGGTAAGGTCATCAGCATTTTCATTTCTTGCCAGCTGCCACCCTTATTTGTTCAGAGCCCACAGAATCCCACTTCCACCAAGTCTTTTTTGCTCTACTAAATCTATACATCAAAACAAATATTTCATACATCAGGTCCTTCCTCAAATACTGCTGCGTTAAACTGACACATGCAGAGCCTTAATAAACCACCCACTGAAACCAATCAAAGAAGAAAAACAGGAATGTTGTCTCTGGCCCTGCATGTGATAATGGGGGTAAAGTAATAAAAATTCAATTTTATTTAATAAATGCATTAGGATACATACCCTGTACAGATCATTAAACCACCTGCGTGTATTTCCACCAGTACGTTTTATTTGAAGTCACCATGCAGTCATTGATTTATCCCTTAAAACTAATCTTTGATAATCAAATTTTTAAATGTAAAAATTTTCTGGTTTCTTCATGCCTTATAATTCTATATAATTCTACACCCTTATCAAATTTAGTACATGGCTTCATGAATATGCAGATTAGTCCCGGCCCTCTATTAAATTACACCATATGTGTTTGAACCAGAAACCCCTTCCAAAAAAAAAAAAAGAAGTGGAAGAGCGAAGTCACAAGCAATTGTGTTGACTAATTTGCACATGGTTTGTCTTTAAGTATATTGAAAACACCAGATGATAAACAGACATGTAAACAATATTAACCATTTGATTTTCACCACTTTAATGCAATACCATATTCACCTGCAAATCATTCATAACTAAATACTCTCAGCATCATTCACAACTGGTTTGGGAAAAATTACACACTTTGTGTGACCCAACAGACCCTGGACAATCTTCATATACTCATCATGTGATTCACCATCATCAACCCGTACAGCACTGACATGTGTTGACATAACTGCCAGGGTCTTTTACCCTTTTGTGCCAGGAAGTGAAGACAGACTGTAGTGAGATGAGTGGCAACAGAGAGAATGTTTGATTTTAAATTAAATTGATATTAAAAGTGATTACGAGTGAAACAGAAAGGGTATTGTGTCCTTGCTGGGGAACATAATTTGCACACTGTGTCAATGCCAGCGGTATGTGATGTTATATGCAATAGATCCCAGGCTACAGCCATCATTATAATCATTGTACTGTCCTTTGTGAGCATGATAGCTTAGCAGACAGGGGCTGTTTGGATTTTAATAGCTATCAGTGTGCAGTGAAATATTCAGCAGAATTCAACCATAGCAGTATCTCACATCTCCACCCGGCCGTGATTGTGAGATCTGATCCACACTCAGTGCAGCTGTTGATTTTCCGATTGTAATCACAAACGGTGCGTGTAGGGCAATTCCTCAAACATGCTGGAGCGAGCTAGAATCAGTGCATTATATACCCCTATACTGTCTTCCCGCTTCTTTTTTGTGCCTTTCATTTTCAAATCTTTCTCTTAATAAGTCTTTTGTCTTGTCTTCCAGTAAAATGTCTTATAGGCTATCAACTATTGAGGGATAGGGTACAAATTTTAACAGTTAAATCTCACCATACTCCTCCTTGTTAATCACAGTAAAGACAATTCTTTTGTATAAGACGTTTTCATGATCTAATTCATTATCTATTTAAATATACATTAATCTGCATACATTTCAACATTTCTGAACATTGCATAAACAGGTTCCAAAGTTTGGTTTAATTTAGTTCAAATATGTGTGTGTCTCAGTATAGATGTATGGCCTATATGCTATTATGTGCTTAAGACTTGCTGCATATATGCTATATAGCTCAATTGTGTTTATTTGTAGGCCAATGTGCATTTGAGATGTTGAATCCTATCTACACTGGTTGAGTGCACTCACAGTCTTGCCCTTGAATGTCAGTCCATCAAGCATGTACCCTACACTCAATGTGTATTACTCAAACCATGATTTCTCCCATAATTTGATGTAGCAGGTAATGCTATGATAGCATCGGCCTCGTTTTCTGTTCCGCGAAGGATAGTATCAACCAGATCTGGTTCATTTTCTGTAGTTTCTCTAATGTTAACGTTCCTGTCATCTGTTTGCAGAGTCACCCGAAGCAGCAGCAGCTTCAGGCCCAGGCGAAAACACTGAAAGGGTGTAGTTTGCTTCATATCTTCATATCTTCTCTAGTGATTCACATTAGTTAATTTCAAGCTTGCGCACTCAATGCTGCACAAGAGTTGCAGAATAGCAATAGTCGTCAACAGAAATAAAGTGTGATTATCAAAAAGTCGGTGCTTCGCAACATAGACAGGGTGAATTTAAAGGTCTGTCACAAAACGATGTTGCTACATATCTGCGTACTTTTTTTATTTTTAAGTGGGTATATGGAAATCCTTGACCTTTCCTAGTGGGTATACTGCGTATACCTGCGTATCATGTAGACTACAGCACTGGATGTAATTCATTATTAAATGTGATGACAAGAAACATTAACAAAGCCATTTTCGAAGATTAATAGTGAACGTGAGCAGATTTTAAAATAAAAATGTAATTTGCAAATAATTGCCCCCCCCCAAAGCCTTAAATGTTTTAAGTATTATATTCCTTTAAATAAAAATTACAATAACTAAATATAAAGATATTTAAAGTAGCTTCAATGTAGTTGTTGCATATTAACATGTTTTGCTAGCTTGTAGTGTATAGCTAGCTAATTACAAAAGCATAGCTTTGACTGTTCTTTAACTCCTGTACAGTAAAATAAGGTTTTAAATTTAGGTTATAGTTACAAGTTACAGAGTAGCTTTTCTCAGTACGGCTATTTGTATTAACAAGATGGCCGCCGCATAATCCAACTTGCCTTTAACCAAACATTGATCAAAAAACTGCCGCATCTTAAACGGGGACATGGGACTGACTTATCATATCTGATATGGCTCAGTGGTTTGTGATAAATGGCTTTGTTGTTTTTCCCTCTCTCTATATTTCTTTCTCTCACACACACTCGTATAAGCAGCTTGTCAAATTTACAACCTTGTGCACTGCGGCTAGTTGATTCAGTTGATAAAAGCAGTGGAGGATCAAAGGTGGCTATACATCATTCTCCTTCTCATTTTCTCATTATATTCCAGCTGATACTGCATTCAGCAGGCTGCCTACCTAACATCCGTCAAAACAAGGAAAAAATGTGACAGTTTGTATTTGAGGCTCTTTTCACATACCCCATCCTGACAATAGTGAGATATGATGGGCTCTCATTTGAATATTTCAGCTAGCTTTAAACATCAAGGCAGTCTGTCTGTGTGTATTACTATAAGACATTTTCAAAAGGATAGAGAATGACTTAAACAGAGTCCTTTGAACTTAAAGGCTTATAGCTTTTAGGACATAGGAAAGATAAGGATAATCTGAGGTTTCAAGGTGGCAAAGGCCAATCTGCAAATACAATGATGCTGAACCTCTTTGTTGTGGTGCAACCTTCCTAGCCATGTTAAAATCACTGTGACATACTCAAGGGGCTTTTATAAAGTAATGGCAACAGGATACAATGCTAAATAAAGAAATAAAATAATATTAATGTACTAATACATTTTTCATCTTACTGACCCCCATTTATATGCTTTAAACTGATCAAAAGTGATTGTAAAGACAGTTATAATAAATTTAAAACTCAAATGAATGCTGTTCTTTCTATTTATCAACAAATCCTGCAAAAAAAAAAAGCATTAAAGCAGCACAACTGTTTTCAACATTTTGATAATACTCAGAAATGTTTCTTGAGCAGCAAATCAGTATATTAGAATGATTTTTGAATGATCATATGATACTGAAGACTGAAATAATGGCTGCTGAAATTTAGCTTTGCCATCAAAAGAATAAACATTTTAAAATAGTTATTTCACATTTGAATCATTTTCCACAATATTACTGTTTTTACTGTGTGTTTGATCAAATACAAACTACCTAATGCATTAACTAATGTTTATAATTGAGTGTTACCACAAATAGCTAAATGTATTATCAATAATAATTGCACTGTTGCCTTTTTAGTATAATTCCTACATTGATTTTGGTGCCAAATGGAGCAGACAGCATGTGCAACAAAACAAAGCCATCCATGGCAATTTGTTCTTAATTAATTCCTTCCTTAAAGTTAAGCTAACATTCAACCCTAGAGAAGAACAATTTACATATCATGAAATTATTTACAGAATGTTTATCAAGTGCAGTTTTCACTCGTGGTTATTTATGTAGCATGGTGAATTGCAGTCCAAAATGAGTCTCTCATGATTGATATGAGATAGAATCATCTTTTGTAACTTCCTCTGGTCCTTCGTTTTATCCTTAGTATTAAAACAGGGGATCAGGCCATCCTGAAACAAGCTGAGCCCTAAATAAACCATTTGACCAACACAAACAGCCTGGAGAGACACCGTCTGAGAGCGAAGGGAGGTCATAACCCTTATTTTTACTCCAGGGGGAATTGCATCAAGCAGAAAATGGACATCCAGTCCGCCAGTAACCCATCTAAACATATTACAATTGGAAACAAAGACTAAAAGCATCAATATTTAGAAAAAGATTACGGAATGGTTAGATAAAACATTGTGATTCTCCCAAAACGGCAGTTTGAATGCACAACAGATGGTCCGGGCGTCATCCACTTTCCATGGCCCTGTACACAATAATGTGTGTGTTTGTGTCTGCAAAAGCACATTTGCAAGAATCACAGCAAGCAGTCCTTTCATTGAGGGTTCAGCATTCATAAAGCCACACAATACATTTGCTTCATACCAATCAAATAATGCTGTGCTGAAATTTATAATAATGATGTTGTGACTGAAATTTACCACAGGATGTCAACAGGCCCGACAGCACATAATTTGACACTCCTCAAAGATGTCGTCTGGCTGAACAAAGCAGGCCTGTTCATGAGAAAGCCTCCATCTTCCTTTTTTATGCAAAGTGCACTGTGAGATCTGTCTGTGCCTTGGCATACTATGTGATTGAACCACTTTATTGCCAAGCTGCGTTTATGGTTATATACTTATGGAATTTAGCAAGATCACAGTCATTTACACAATGAAAATACTCTTGCTAACTGTATATACACTACCAGTTACCTCCAATTTTATGATAAGATTTTGTTTTAGGACATGTTCCATTTTGGACGTAGTGAGCCAACTAAGTCATTGTTACCCGGAAGGGATTATAATGGTAGTTTGAGAGATTTTATGGACAATGCTCTGTTGTTGTGTGGCTCTCATTTCACTGTTGGAGAAGCAGAACCTCTTTACAAAATGGCTACCAACCCAGAAACATTTCACAAAATGGCTGCTAGCTCAGAGTCTCTTCCCAAGATGGCCACCAGCCCAGAGACTTTTTGCAAAATGGCTGCCAGCTCAGAGACTGTTCATAAAATGGCTTCCGCCAGTGCTGCCGTTACAGAGTCCTGTCATGGCTGCCGTTCCAGAGTCTCTTCATGTTTCAGCTGATCTTCCAGAGTCTCGTCACTTCTCAGCTGATCTTCCAGAGTCTCGTCACATCTCAACTGATCTTCCAGAGCCTCATCACGTCAAGCCTGCCAAGCCAGAGTCTGTTTACATCAGGGCCAATATGCAAGAGCCTCTGGCCTTTAGGGATGTCAAGCCACAGTCTTCAGCCATCAGGGATGCCACTCCAGTGTTCCAGAAAATTGTGAATGTTGCATTCGAAGACACAAAGTTAGTCCCAAGATGTTTCTGGCTGGCATCCAGCATGGAGGACCCTCAGTTGGTGTCGGTGCGAGCTGCTGGCATTCCAAGGGTTTCTACGTACCAGAGCAATGCAGACTCTATGCCCATGAGCCACGCAGACTCTACACTCACTAGGCATGCAGATTCAATGCTCCAAGAACCGCTGTCTCTGTACAATCAAGCGACATAATTTCAGCGTTCTAAAGTGACACAGTTTCAGTGCTAGCCAACTTAACTTCTGCTATTCACTCCTGTTCCCCAGGCACAGCGGTGTCAGCCTTGGAAATAGACAATGTACTCTCTGTCCTGCCAGTTATGGCTATGGCCATTCTCTGTGTATGGGCCGCACACACCACCATAGTTTCCACAGAGGTGGCAGCTATCCCTGCAGAACCTCCCGAGGTGGTGGCGCCCACTCTACTCCCAAGTCTAACCCAGAGAAGGCTCCTGATCCCAAGTTTGTCCCAGAGAGGGCCTCTGTTCCTGAGTCTAGCCCAGAGAGGGCCCCTGTTCCAGAGTCTAGCTCAGAGATGACTTCAGTCCATGACCACTGCCCCATGTTTATTTCCACTCATGATCTCAGTCTTGTGTCTGCTTCAGTCTTGGAACAAAACTCAGTGTCTGCTCCAGTCCCTGACCATAGTCTAGTGAGTTCTTCAGCTCTTGAGCACAGTACAAAGATGGCTTTAGTTCATGAATCTACTCCTGAGTCCACTTTAGTCCCAGGGTCTGCTCCAGAATTCGCTGGACTCTCTGAATCCATTTCCGAGCCTCCTCCAGCCCCCAAGTTTGCTCCAGAGCTCACTCCTGTCCATGGGTCTGCTCCCGAGTCGTCTCCTGTTCCCCCTGAGGTGGCAACTTCTGTTGCAGAACCTCCTCTAACAGTAGCAGCACTCTTTCCCAAGCTCATGGTGTTACCTGTTGCTCTGTTTCTACTATGGACACGATTATCTAACTCTCCCTGTTACTTCATGCCTCTGTTACGGCTGTGAGTGCCATCTCTGCCATCTGTGTCATAACCAAGAAGGTCGTCTATGAACTCTCTGCCTGTCCTGTAATGGCTGTGGAGGCCGTCTATGAACTCTCTGCCTGTCCTGTAATGGCTATGGAGGCCATCTGTGAACTTTCTGTCTGTCCTGTTATGGCTACGGAGGCTGTCTGTGAATTCTCTGCCTATCCTGTTATGGCTAAGAATGCCATTTCTGAACTCTTAGTCTGTCCTGTTCCGACCAAGGAGGTAGTTTCTAAACTCTCTGACTGTCCAGCCACGGTCAAAAGGGATGCCCCTGAACTCTCTGCTTGCTCTGTTACAGCCAAAGATGACGTTTCTGAACTGTCTGCCAGTCCTGTTACGACCGCTGAGGCCATTGTTAACCTCTTTGTGCTCTATGCTCCAGTTCTGCCTTATCCGCCTTGGTACACTGCACCATCAGTTCTGCCCTGGTGGTCTTCAGCTCTGCCTGCACCGCCCTGGTGGTCTTCAGCTCTGCCCTGGTGGTGTTCGGTTCTGCCTGCTCTACTGTGTTGGTCCTTAGCTCTGCCCTGGTGGTCTTCAACTGTGCCTGCTCCGCCATGGTGGTTCTTAGCTCTGCTCTGGTGTTCTCTGCTCCGCCGGCTCTGCCTTGGCTTACTGCTCAGCCCTGGCTCCCTGCTCCGCTGGCTTTGCCCTGGTTCTTTGCTCCACTGGCTCTGCCTTGGCTCTCTGCTCCACCAGCTCTGCCTCGGTTCCTTGTTCCTCCACTTCCACATGGTCCCCCTGTTCCACCTTCACTCCACCTCCCTCCTGGACTATTCTATTTGCAGTGCCTGGAAGCCACTCCTTGGTGGGGGGCTCTGTCACAACCTCTAGCTGGACTGCCTGTGAGCTTCACTAGAGGGCACTCCACTCCAGACTCTTGCCACTTTACCCAGGACTCTGTTTCCCATAATCCTTTGCACAGACTCATCAATTGCATCACCTGTCAGGAGGGAGGAGCACAGACTCATCAATTGCATCACCTGTCTCTCATCAGATCTCATCATCAGTTCACAGCTGTCTCACACTAAAAGGACTTTAAAAGTAGCACACACAGCTCTTCCCTGTTTCCTTGCATTTGTGTTTTGAACCTTGGACTGTTACATTGTTTTTGATTGTTTGCTGCCTGCCCTAACTATTGCCTGATTTGTGGATTACTCTTTTGCCTTTGCCCAGGATGTGTTTGTTTGCTGGTGTTTGACCCTGCCTTTTCTGACTACGCTCAATGGAGTAAAGCCTGCACGTCAATCCCCACTTTGTCAAGCCTCCCTTGTTACAATAAAAAAGTATTAAGTAATTTTTTTAGTCATACTTGTCCCAAACTAGTGTAGACAGTAGTGTGTGTGACAGTTAAAAATGAAGAAAAGAAAAGAAAACAGTTATTTTAAATTGTAATAATATTTTACAATATAACTGTATTTTTAACTATATTTTCAATCAAATAAAAGCAGCCTTGGTGAGCATAAGAGACTTTCAAAAACATTTAAAAAATCTTAGTTTGGCTATAGTTTTGATCCATAGTTTGTGGTGATTACCTGAATATGATACTGTATGAATTTAAGCAAGGCAATGTCTTAAATACAGCACTTCACACTTTTTATTACAAGGAAGCATTTTCCATTGTCCACTTGAAGAAAATTGTTTCTTGGACTCAGTATTCTGAATGCAATATTACTGAGATGAATGACATGTATTACAGATGTTGCGCTTGTTTATTTTCTTGACTGACTTTTGTTATGATTAAACCCGACTGAAATCTGCAGCATGAAATCGACCAAATGAATTCAGTGCAGAACAGAAAACACCTTCTTGCTTATGTGTCAACAACATTCCTCCTGCCTCCATAATGAAAACACTGATTTTGTCCATGATAGCACATGCTAGAACGAGCAAATCCACCGGGCAAATAAACCCTTGCAGGCTGATAAACGAACTCTGGCTTTTAGGAGTCAAATCCCTCCTCTGGGCTGCCCCGCTGCATGTCAAGAGCCAGTGTTGTGGAATGAAAATGAAGACATATTGGAGTAGCAGGATTTGAGTGTCTCTGTGGAGGGGGAATCGGATAAGGGATATCATGTTCAAGGTCACCTTATGCTAGATGTGGCGATGGGTTGACAGATGTGGACTCTGTCTGACCTCACAGACTCACGCTGCCACTATGACGGGATGTCTGAAGGGTCATAAATGCAGAGAAGAGGCTTCTTGTTCTTGGAAACCAATGTGCCTCTAGGCTTCATGCTAATTCTTGCACAGTGATGTCATACAACTTCAGTAGAATGTCATGCTGAGGCTGGAGTCACCACAGCATCAGGAAAACAGGGGTTTGATTTATAAAAACATCTTTTGGCCAATTCCATTACTGTATACTGTAGCTATTTGTGGACCCCACAGCTGATATTTAGTATATTTATGTGAAACATAGGTACACCGGAAACACTTTAGTATAGGGACCAATTCTCACTATCAACTAGTTGCTTATTAGCATGCCTATTATTAATTCATTGGATGCTTATTAGTACTTATAAAGCACATATTCTGCATGACCATATTCTACATCCCTAATCCTACCCAATACCTAAATTTAACAACTACCTTACTAAATATTAGCAAATTAAGAGTTTAGTGAGGCAAAAGTCATAGTTCATGGTACCTTAATAGTAAGAATTGGAACTTTAAAACAAAGTGTAAATGGTAAATCTGATATTTTAATCAAATGTGCTTTTTTGCTGCATAATTATATAGAAAAGGAAAAAACAAACAAACAAACAAAAAAACAACCAGGGCTGCATTTCCCAAAAGCATTGTAAGCCTGTAAGTAGATCATAGACCCATTGCCACCAATGGTCTACGATCAACTTGCTTTCAAGTTGCTTTCGAACTTACAATCAATGCTTTTGAGAAATGCAGCCCTGATCTCATGAGAAAACTATTTTATGAGGTGGTGTATGAATTTGTAAGTCGTGATTTGTACAAAAACGTGCAATTTTTTGGAAAAAACCAAGGCAGTACACAAACTCAGGAATCAGACTGTATGAATTTATACAAATTAGCCATTTATCTGCTAAAATGTAAAATAGTAATGAAGCGAGTGCCATGAGAGTGTGCTGTTTAAAACAGTTGTGTTATCTTTAGGCCTGCTGTTTGTGTTCATGTTGGCTTTATATTTGATAAGCATTTTCAAGAAAGGTTAACCTTTAATGACTCTAATAATGTTGTGGTATATTCGTTAAGTTAAATAACTAAAAAACATTTCCTTGCATTTTTGCAGAGCCCCACACGTCATGAGGATGAAAGAAATGATGAAATAGTCACAAATTAAGAATTAATTCCCACAATTTATTAATTAGTGGCACCGTTTTTTTATTAATTAGTGGCACCGTTGTTCCCTCATTTTAGTTAAATTATGGCCACATTGTACTCATTCTTGGTCTTGGCACTTGTAACTTTTTACTGAATTCCACTCATGTTCTGCTCTGCACCTCTTACTGATCCCTACTGGGTGTTGAAAGTTAAGGCACATAACATCACTCTATCCTGTCTACTGTAATAATTCATAGTGCATCATATTTTCCCATAGCTGCTCAAAATACAATCTCCACTGAAAGTGAACACAGAATTTTCCGGCCTGGAAATAAAATCCTAACAAATAAACAGTTTGATGTCCACAAGGGGTATTCCATAACAGGATTTCCATAAATAAGTAAATCCCTCACACTTAGATATGATTTTCATTGGCGCTGGTTTAAGAGCACACTTAATATAATGCATTTTGTGCTAATCCGAGTTTATTTGTATCTCTATTCAGCTGTAGTTTAAGAATAAGGCATATCCCTGAAACAAATTCATCTGTCTATGAGAGCTCAGTCAAAGACAACAGCGTGTCCATACTTTCTGACTACAAACTCCACTGCAGTGGCTAAAAACAAAACAAAGTGTTTGGCAAGTTTGGGCTTTCGAAGACTTCAGATGCAGCTGTGTCAATAATAAATAAACCATCTGAACCGTTCTCATTGTAAAACGAGTCTCGCACAGACAAACGTACTTAATGAGTTCATCTAACCCAAGCTTGTAATCTTTTTTATTGTGTATTACTTGAAAGAAAATTCCCTAATATACCAAAACTTATCTGATAGAAAAATAATAATAGGCTGAGTCTGGGTCATATTTCACCCCAAAATCAAAAGAAACAGAAATAATACACTTTATTTTCCATCAAGAAAACGTTTTAGGAAGACTAATATTTTAGATTCTGCATTTGTTTTATGTAGTTTACACACAGTTTGCAATATTATAATGTGCCTTTAGGGTTTTACATTTATTATTATTATTATTCACTTATTTTTGTATTTCACTATATTCTGAATAACAATTAATTTTTTTAAAAAAGAAAGCATTCTAATTTTTATGGACAGTGTTTTTGCATTGTGACATTTTTGTAATTCACAATATTCTAAATAATTATACATTTAAGAATGAATATAATTCACAATATTTCATTTTAAAAGATTCTAATACTACATCATGCACAAATATGTTGTATAATAATAATAATTATTATAATTATTACTGTTATTATTATTTGTTTCTTATTTTGATTTTGAGACATGTTCTTTACAGGTTTGTTATAAAATAATTGATAGTTTGTATAAAATATATGAATATATCATTAATAGATAACAATAATAATAATAAATAATACCTGAATATATCTATAATAATAAAATATGAATAAAATAATACATTTACTAAGATTTATACACAAAACAAGTGAAAACTCATTTTTGAATCTCAAGTAAATTTGCTGTTTTAAGAATGATTCTATGCTATAAAAAGAAAAACATATGGATTAAGAAACAGTGCAGGCAGTAAAATAACAGTAAGATAATAAACAAAATACAGAAAATAAAATACGAAACATCAAGATATAGGTTTAAAATAAACATCATGATTAGACTTTATTGAACACCCATAAACATTACAAAAAGGTGCCATTTTCCAAGTCCCTCTGCGGCCCAAAAGACCTTCCAGTCAAAAAGCAGTGTCTCAAGAAACAGGGCACTTCCCTTCTCAAACAAACAGCAGCTAAACTCCTGCCACGTCCCGACTAAACCCACACAAATACCAAACAGATCGATTGAAACGAACAAGCAACAACGACAAGCGACATTAACAAATACTTTATGGCTTTCCGCTCTCCTCCCTTTTTGGGTACATGAAGGTTTGATTTCATGGCAGCATCATTATCATATATCGACTCGATGAAGGCTTCACGTGGTCTCTGCGCAACTTGTCTTTCATGTTATCGACACGGAGGCTCGGGCTGACGGGGACTGGGCCTGTACAGCTGCTGCAATCGGACCGGTCTCACCGGCCACCCGGGTAACTGTCCAATTACTCTCAGGCCGACGGGCGGCCCGGGGCACGAGTGACGGGCGCAAGGCCCAGAGACCTGTGGCTGGCCTGAGCGGGAGTCCAGAGGAGGTAGGACCGAAGCGGAGGAAGAGGAAAGCGGCAGCAGGATGGCCGGGGTCAGACCGTATCGGAGCTGGAAGACACGGGGAGGGCCGTGTGCGCTGATGCCGTTTGGCCGAGACTCCTTATGTTCCTCCTCCCTCTTCAGCTCCTCCTCCTGTTTCTTCGCTTTCCTGTCGGCTTTGTTGAGCTCCTGGAGCTTCTCAGCTTGAGCGCGGCGGATATGGTACATCTTCCTGCGGCTTTGGAAAGAATCAAGGAATTCCTCCAGGGGCACGTGGCCCTCCATGAACCTCTCCAGCAACTCCTGTGAAGGTCAAATGACAAATAAACAGGTATTAGAGGACAGGAAGTCAAGCCGGATTCATAACAAGTGTGACGCAGACGCAAACATCCTCTTTCTGACTCATCGTCTTCCAAGACAAACGTCGAAACCTAGATGTTTAAAGAACAGTTATTTCTATATGACCCTTCAAAATGACATTGATGGTGGAATCTCATGCAGTCCAATTGATTACATCATTTAAAGAAATATTTCTGCATTAAATAAACCCTGCTGAAGAAAAAAACAACTTAGACCAGCCTAAGGTGGTTTGCTGGTCTTAGCAGGTGTAAGATGGTCAGCTGAATCCCTCAGATGTAATACTTTACTTGAAGTACCCACTGAGATTTTAGTGAATATTTCAATCATTTAAAAACATATTTACATGTTCAAGGTTCTCTGATATCGGTTAATGGTGACATGACATGCAAATAAACAGATAAAATATTGAATATTTTTTAGTATTTTATTGCATTGTTTTTATTTTCAAATGAATCATATATAGTGCTGTACAACTAACCTCTTTTTAATTGTGACTTCACATTGCATTCAAACATCACACTACATTTTGGGAACTCAATGCAGCTGTACAAAACAAAACAAAAAACAAAACAAAACAAAAAACAAAACAAAACAAAACAAAACAAAACAAAAAATATCAACTATTATTATTATTATTTTATTAATGATAGTTTTAACTCAAAATTGTAAAAAATAGACAGAAATTGTAAAATAAAAAAATGAATATTAGATCATTATAATAATTTTATTTCATGCAAAAATTGTATCGTTTTTGAAAATCCTCACGTTTTTTTTTTTTTAGAATATTGGTGAAATGCCGTAAACCTCTGTCCACAAAAAGTTGGAAAATATGTAAATGTTTATATAAAATTAACCTTGCACACACAATACTGTGTTCCAAAATGTGTGTTAAACTCACAGCACATGCAGAGATGGAGTTGACTGCATTTACTCCAAATTATGAGCTGTGTGCATGTAGACCACAGTGCCGCGCTTCACTTTGAAACATGCAGCGCAGCAGACTACATAATTAATTAAATTGCAGCCATTGTTATGCTAATTGCATTAATCTATATCATGGTTTCAGTTTCAAGTTTGATTAATTGTGCAGCCCTGTTTAGTTAATTAGTTATTTAGTTATTCATCCCTGGTTTACTGTAGCTGATGTTCTAGCCTGGTCAGCCTAAAAGTGACAAAAAAACTGTTTTAATGTTTTAACATGTATTTTTAAGTAACATTTTAGTTACTTGACAAAAACACAGTGGGACTTAACAAACAGACAAAGATGATGTCTGCACAAATACTCATACAATAAATTTACCATGACCCTGAAGTGTCTGTGGAAGGCTCTGCTGGAAGGGGCAGGTGTCTACACTCTGTCTGTCTCAGTATGGGGGACTGAATAATTGATAAGTCTTGTCTGCACAAACCCACCCCCTAAATGTCCTCACAGACAGAACAATAAAGACTTTCAGGACACCTCCCCTGGCAAACTACACATCAGTGTGAGACAATAAAAAAAAAAGTGACATGACATACAGCCAAGTATGGTGACCCATACTCAGAATTTGTGTTTTGCATTTAACCCATCCAAAGTGCACACAACCGTGAACACACACCCGCAGCAGTGGGCAGCCATTTATGCTGCGGCGCCTGGGGAGCAGTTGGGGGTTCGGTCCTCAGTCGTGGTATTGCCGACCCGAGACTTGAACCCACAACCTTAGGGTTAGGAGTCAAACTCTATAACCACTAGGCCACAACTTCCCACCAATGAGCAACTCTAACCCACTACTGTTATTGTTAATCAAAAACTATTTCATTAGTTTTCATTAATTGAAAAAACAAAAACATAAAATCAATATACATATGTAAATATTAGCTGAAAATCTTAAGCAAAAATTAGAAATTTGGCAACTGAAATACAATGTTTAAGTAATACACTTACTAAAACTGAAAAAGATCAATTGAAATCATAAAAAAATGTAAAAAAATAAAATAAAATTACTAAAACTTATAACAAAATCAAAAAATATTAAAGTAAAAGCTAATTAAAATATTAATAAACACTATACACACAAATACAGTATATATTTTGAAAATATTTCCATGTATATATTAATATAACTGATATTATGTATAAATATTTTAAATGTATAAACATGAAATATTTTTCTTAAATATATACAGGCATGTTTGTGTATTTATATATACATAATAAATATACACAGTATACACATATATTATGTAAACAAAAACATTTATTTTGGATGTGATTAATCGCGATTAATCGTTTGACAGCACTTATTTGTATATATATATATATATAATAAAAATCACTGAATCACGACTACAAATACTTGATTTTGTAAGTCTTCCTTTTAATTTCTTGCCTTTTCAGAAAATA
The DNA here is from genome assembly GCF_018340385.1 of Cyprinus carpio. Taxonomy (NCBI): domain Eukaryota; kingdom Metazoa; phylum Chordata; class Actinopteri; order Cypriniformes; family Cyprinidae; genus Cyprinus; species Cyprinus carpio. Next base: position 22,236,553 of record NC_056601.1, read on the forward strand.
TTTTGTTAATTTTTCCAAAGAAAAAAGTAGCTATATATGTTGCTATATAGTTGCTATGGTGTTATGAGGGTGTTCTGGGCTATAAAACAATAAAAATATTATTATTTAAAATAATAATAATAATAATCATAATCATAATAATAATATTAATTAAATCAGTTATATATATATATATATATATATATATATATATATATATATATATATATTTTTTTTTTTTAAACAAAATTACTAATACTTAAAATGATAATATAATAATAATAATAATAATAATACTATGATACTATAAATAAATAATATTAAAATAACATTGGGTTCTAAAATGCTGCTCAGTGGTTTTTATTGGCTCATGTCAAAAGAGCTCACCACTTAGTCTGTGATATTCTGGTCTATAGACATGGCTTGGGTCCCTCTTTCAGTGCAAGTCTGTGTTTTTCCCCTCGTTTAACTGTTTGGCAAAAATCATTGACAAAAACATCATAACACACCTTTCCAAACACAACAAACACTGCATGACAAGTTAATACTACTGAGCCAGGGTTTGTTCAAATCCCTCAAGCATAAGCAATAATAATAATGCTTACCTCAGTGGGGTTTCCCTGTGTAATCAACACAAAAATTACTACTGCATGAATCCAAAGTTATGCATTCAAAGATTTTATTTTTAAAGGTCCATTTGTCTTAATGGATGAAGCAGAGCACTCGAACCGTGTTTCATGTGGTCTCCTGCTGTTTATAAGCTTTTTATAATTCTCAATCAAGACATCATTAAAATTTTATTGTTTCATATGAGAACAGACTAAGAACAGTTGCCATCGGCCCTTTTCCAGACGCTGTTGCACTAATAGAATATGCAAGTCCTGTGGGAATTCACGGCCTAATCCAGCTCAGAAACACACGTGCGGGACTGATGTTTTGTCTGGCACGCTTCCTGCTGAAGGCTGGCTCTCTGTACAGCTTACTTATGATGGAGTGAGATCATCAATTAGATGGCAGGGGCATAATGACAAAGTCACAGAGCTATTGATCGGGCTTGTGTGGGGTGGAAGACACAGTGCTTGTTTACAGCCTGAGGACGGATAAACCTATGTAGATCAATCAGACAAAGCCGAACGGATGGGGCAGGGCGGCTGAGACAACAAAAGAAGACATGTAAGGAGTTTTTTGTCCTAATGGCCCATGTTCTGCTGAGCTCTTTTAAGCCCTTTGTTGAAAAGTCTGTGATGCTAACACATTATGCAATGAATGGTGACGTTCAGTTGGTGGACAAATCATTCTTCTGAGTCATATATTTTCTGAATCCATTCAATTGTTTCATAAATAAACAGTCTAGAGTCAATAGCTCACTGATTCATTGACCTAATTTTTCATGAAATTACAATAAACACCCTTACTAATAAAATTTAACCTCCACAAAAAATTATTAAACAGCTATGTGTGCCTACATATTGTTTTTTGGGAATGTTTGGGGTCAGCAGGATTTTTTTAAGGAATTATTAATTTTATTCAGATCAGAAGCCACAGTAAGGACTTTTACATTGTTACCAAAGACTTCTATTTTAAAGAAATCCGTTCTTTTGAACTTCCATTGGTTTTCACAGAAATATTAAGCAGAACTGTTTTCAACAGCTGTTTGCATATTGATAATATTAAGAAATGTTTCTTGAGCAGCAAGTCAGCCTATTAGAATTATTTCTGAAGTATCACGTGACCCTGAAGCCTGCTGAAAATTCAGCTTTGCATCACAGGAATGAATTACACTTTAACATATTAAAACAGAAAATAGTCATCTTAAATTGTAATAATATTTCACAATATTACTGTATTTTTGATCAGCTGAATGCAGAATTGGTGAACCTTAGAGACTTCTTTCAAAAACATAAAAAAAAAAAAATTGCATTGACCTCAAACTTGAATGGTAATGTAATATGCAATGAATTGCTAAGTCATTTTTTGTTTTTTTTTTTTTTTTTTTTGTTTTTTTTTTGTTTAACAGTTCATTCAAACACACTTTTCATTAGAAAAGATTTGTGGAAAGACTTCCCATCACTAGTAATGAATGCTAACAAGAAACATGAGCACATGGATGAAAAACAGGCATCGTCATGCTTAAATTTAATTATATCCATTTAAACAGATGGAACCATTTTCATGCTTCCCAGACAATGAGGGCTGATGTTACAACAACTGTTGTATTCATATCGAACAATTTGTATAGTCTATTACTTCATAACTTGTCCTACACCTGTGCTATAAATGCAAAAGAAACCCCAAAATCAAGCAGCTTTTTGAGTACCATTATTAAGCAATTAGATCTACAATTTTTGCATGGTGGGCAAAAATATATCAAAGATTTATTTACAGGATACATCAGACTTTTGAAGATTGTTTATTTGTACATCTCTAAATTATCAATGTATTATCATAAAACTAAGCATATAGATATCAGCAACCGTGCCAAATTGAATATTTTTGCTTAGTTTGGGCTTCTGAAAAAAAAAAGTAGTGTCTTTTTCTTCTTAAGTATGAGTTCCATATTCTTCTGTATCATACTATAGTGCCATAAAAGCCTTGTGTATCAAAAAACAAACAAACAAACAAAAACCCATTGGGGTTGGGTTATACACCTATATCTACAGTAACTGGAAATGCACCCGAGCACCAGGTTTGGTCAAATGTTCTTCATGAAATGTCAGGAGTGCTGGTTTTCCACTTCTGGGACAAACCACAGTGCTGGAGACATGACATCAGTTTTGATGTGTTTGCCTCATCTCTTATTTATGACACATGGGCTGTCAATGCTTTAAATCATTGATTAGATCACAGATCCATCTTTGTAAGTAATGCATAGGTTAGTGGATTTTCGCCCTCACATTCAGATAAACCGGTTCAGTGTAAATAAGGATGGTGTCATGTAGTGTAAAGACTTTCTGCACTTTTGTCAGGCTTTCATTCTGCTTTGTTCTGGTTCAGTTGGCAGGGCATGTTCATTCAACAGTGTGTCTGAATAAACAACATCCCGAGAGTACTGCTAGAAAAACAACATGTCAAAAGTTTACCCGCATTTTTTTGTTGTCTTTTGATACAGGGTGAGTAGGGACCGAGAAGAAAAGACACACAAAGAGTTTCTGTATATATAAAAGCAGCAAAGGATTTTGAAATCACCTCAGACTGTTCTTCAGCACGTGCGACCTCCTCCTGGAGCAGATTGTGGGCAGTCTGAGGACTGTGCTTCTCCGTGAAGGCCTCTGGAAAACCACAAACATTTAATCTCAGTCAGTTTCAATTCTCAACACGACTGCCTCAGAATCGCATTAAACATCACTATGAGAGATGGGAGCGAAAATTCATTTCTATAGATATTACTGTGCCTCTGCAGTGTTTCAGCTGCCCTGCTGCAGAGTCTACAGCAAAAACTGTGAAAGACAGCACAGAGAAATATGTAGATAATAAATAACCTGTTACATAGAGTGAGAGAATGATTCTTTTAGTCTGTTTCAAGTTAAATGGTTAAGCAGATTCACAAAATTGCTCAATCACTCAAAGAGTTGAGTGGTTCGCAATTAGTTAATAACTCACTCATCAAAATGAGCTGTTATTGATATGCGTAGGGTTAAATGTTTTGTGCTATACATTTTACCTTGGAGTTATTATCAGTGGAGTATAGGTTTTTACAACAATAAGAAAATCTGCAAAAAAAATCAGCATACGGGATGAATGAAACTGCACTTTCACTCTCAGACAGTAGGTGGAAAAGAGATCACTCTTTATTACAATAAAAATGATGCACTAATGGCATGCATATGTTTTCAGCAAGGAGGAGCAAGTTTTTGTGAGTAGTGTAGTGTATTCCCAACTTTTGATGCCAAGCGAATGTCTGTATCAGTCTGAAGAGTAGTTTATTCAAAGTGTGAACATGCATTCAAAGTGTGAACATGCATTCAAAGTGTGAACGTATTCAAAGTGTGAACATGCATTCAAAGTGTGAACATGCATTCAAAGTGTGAACATCCAATCAAAGTGTGAACATGCATTCAAAGTGTGAACATGCATTCAAAGTGTGAACATGCATTCAAAGTGTGAACATGCAATTAAAGTGTGAACATGCATTCAAAGTGTGAACATGCATTCAACGTGTGAACTTGCATTCAAAGTGTGAACATGCATTCAAAGTGTGCACATGCATTCAAAGTGTGAACATGCATTGTGCTTAGAAGAAAAAAAAATCTAGAACACATTTAATCAAATTAATAGTAAAAGCTGAAGATTGCCATGCTTGAGTTGCTTGTGCTGAACAACAGTAAACTTAATTTAGGCATAAACATAAACAAAACAATACCACTGTCAAACACAACAGATAAAATCATAACGTATGTAGCGTAAATAGCACTATACAAATAAATGTGAATTTAAATGTGAATGTGAAAATCCAAACTCAAAAGGCATTAAGAACATAATTGTGTAAAGCAATTCAAATGAAAGTCTAATGCAAATGAAATAGAACAGAAAAAGACAGATTTAAGAAACTACACACAAAACCTAAATAACTGCAATATCATATTGTGTTTCAGATTTCTATATTATATCCAATCTCTAAAGGCACATTCTTATTAAGGATGATAACTGTAACTACAAACTCTAAATAATCACTCTAATTATATAAAAAAAGCAAAGTTTACAACACAACTATAACGATAACGACAAAGGATCGATTTTGTTGGAATCACTTTCAGAACGTTTTTTGTAAGCTGATGAATGATAAAAACATAGCCAATCAGAATCCAGACTTTAAAGAACTTGAGTAGGCCTATTTAAAGCAGTTTACAGATTGCCTAACGGCAAAGTGTTTATAATAAACAACATTTGTACCATGGTGTGGATGGCCATATAGTTATAGTTATCGTTTTTGGTGTGAATAGATTGATTCCCACTCTCAGTTACCAAGTTAAAAACTTCCTGACTGAATCAAGCGAGCAGCGAGTTAAAAGCTCGCTCACAAAGCTGTCAGTCTGTCAGAAACTGTTACACGTTTGAACGTACAAGCGTGCATGAGATTTGAGAACTATGTATGAGAGGATGATTTCAAGAAAAAAAGAGTACATTTCTGTCTGTTATTCACATAAAGCTATCACGTGTCCTCAGAAGATTGAAACATGCTACGACTACTTTTGAGGTCTTTTAGGTGCATGATGCAATAAATGGCACATTAGTACTATATATATGAAAAAAATAAAAATAAAGCATCAGCTGATAGCGTCCCGCTGCACAAACAGAAATGCGGTCTCTTGGGGGCTGGTGACTGTGTGCCAACAGGACAAAAGAACATCGCAACAGTGTGTGAAAACATTGCGAGTGTGTTCAGCTGTGAAGAAGCTCCGCTGCTCGAGTCTTGAGTAAAGTGCGGGACTGAAGCTGCTCTCAGGTCTCTTCACAGTGTTATTGCAGGGCCCTGAGGGTGAGGGTGGATGCAATCACGCTCTGTTAGCTCATGTCCACTGATGAGAGTGAGGGGCTCGGACCCTCTTAGTGTTGTGCTGGGGTTGCTGTGGCAACTGGCAATTATGCTAATGTGCAGATGTGTTGAGTCCACAGGGGATGTGAAAAGCTGAGCTAGTGGCCGTCGAGGGCACAGACAGGTCACAGCAATGACAGCATTTGTGCTTCAATGAGCCAGAGCTGCTCCCTAAACAAACCTCCATTACAGGATGGAAATGCCCCTGAGAAAATGACTGGGGAGTCATGGTAAAACGAAGCTATCAACCGGTAATTATAATGGTAATGTATGATTATCCACCATTTAAATGGTACTCCAACACTTAGAAAAAAAAGTTCATTTTAATAAGGTAAAAAAAAAAAAACTACCATTTATACAGTGAAAATGACACTGAAAAAAATTATTAATTGAATTTACTAAATTTTTTAAGGTAAGTGGTTGCAATCAATTTATTTTAGCTACATTAAAAAAAAAATTAGTTGACTAACTTTGAACATATTTTATTTTTATTAAATGCAGCTAAAATAAATTGTTTGCAACCACTTACCTTAAAAAAAAAGAATTGTATAATTTTTTCAGTGTACAGTATGTCATTTAATTTTAAAATGTGTGAAAATTAATTATTCAAGATGATAATGTATGCACTTTTACGAATTTACAGCAGTATAAAGTATTAATCAGTTTAAAATGTAGAATGAAATCAGTTATTATATTTAACAAAATATTACATACATGTACTTTTAAAGTAAATAATTTGTTAATATGTTTTACAATGAAAAACAACAAAAAGGTTATTGGAGATTTTTAAAGTTGTTAAGAAATTAAAACTTTTATTCAGAAAGGATGCATTAAAGTGATCAAAAATGTCAATAAAGACTTACATTTAAAAAAAATAAAAAAAATAAAATATGAAAAAGTGACAACTTCTTGAATTTGAAGATCAGGCTAAATTTAACTTATTTTGTCTTCTGGGAAACTATGTAACTATCTTAGGGTAGTACTAAATGAAAAAAAAAAAGATATTTAGGCAAAATAAGAAAAATGTACACCTCCATTCTGTTCAAAAGTTTTCAAAAACACAAATAACACAGCTGTGGACCATTCAGGTAAGAACTAATATATAACCTTATAATTCCAAGGTGACTATATATATATATATATATATAGAGTTGAGGTCAAAAGTTTATATATTTAAAATAAATGCTGTTCTTCCAGATGTCCAATCATAGGAATAAATTATGTTTAAAATATTAAATATGTGATTTAAAATTTTAAATTAAAAAGATAACAGTTTATTGAAATTGTAACAATATTTTACATAATATATGGTTTTACTGTATATTTTGATTAAAAAAAAAAATACTGACCCCAAACTTTTGAAGAGTATATGGAGAAATAAAACCATTAAAATAATTGGATCAAAAGATTTATTTTTAAATGGCTTTGATAAAATGATACAGAAAGCAATTTCATGACTGTTAAAAGAGATATTTCTGAATAATCTCACTTCACCTGCTATTAGCAATGTAATGATATGTGAAACAGACTGCAATTTTATTTAGTGTAGCTAGTAGTGAAGAAATTACATGTTATTACATTATAATAATCATGGTAGTGACCAAAAACATGTCATCACCATAATACCATGTTTAAATAATCATGGTAATACCATGCTTCTATTCAAGGAGCTACTGCATCTCCAGACTTAATCTATTTGAGATTCTCTCATGGAAACAAGACTCATATATGATGCTCCTTAATTCATTGTTACTACTACGGATTGATGGCAACATTCAGGCACACACCTTGCCAATAACTCACAACAAATCCTTTCATTTTCCCGTACATGCCCCACTCTCACAACATGAATAATCAAAGGCCAACTATGTCACATGCATTAGTGTGTCTCTGTAGGTTCTGGCCGTGTGCCTGCTGAGGCATGTCAGCGTGAGCGAGGGGGAGTGGCACACCATGTAGATGACCCTGGAAACCCATGCCATGAAACGGTAATGGAAGGTGACAGACAGCCAAACAAACACTTGGGGAGCAGCTGTGGGTGACCTACATACTGAGGAGAAACCATGCAGATGGGCCGCAGGGCGCTCGCTTCACGGCGAGGAAACTACTGGAGCCAGAGATATGACCCGGGGCTTGTGGGATCTCACAGTTATGATGGATATAAAGCTAAGGACCCAACACTTTCATTGTTGTGACAAGACAGATCGCCGTCCTCTTCTGGAAGTGGTCATGTGAAACGAAAATTGAAACAATAGCAGAAAAGAACTGAGAAATGAAACCAGTTAAGCGCATGAACGGAATGGCCAATCAGAGAAAGAAAATCATCCTTCACCTGGACTGAACTTCAGAGATCAATAACCAGAGCCGAGCGCTGTCCTCCCTCCATGAATACATAATGCTAATTGATTTCATTGAGTCCATACAATCGTTTTGTTCCAAACAAAAGGTCTTTTGAGATCTGACTTCACCATCCTGTTAGCATTTGTAAATGAAAAATATTCTTATTCTCCAAAAGTCAACTGTTTCTTCTCACAGGATAACTCTGGTTAAAAAGAAGTACATTTTATGTAATTTGAAAGAATAAACTTAATTGCAAACTGAATGTAACTGACTTAACTGCTATTACAGTGGGGAAAATATTTATTTGATCCCCTGCTGATTTTTCTTACAAAGAAATTAAGGTTCTGTAAATTTTTTTGGTAGTTTTATTTTAATGTATAGAGACAGAATACCATCCAAAAAAATCCAGAAAAAAACACATCATATAAACAATAGAAATTATAATAATGGTTTTAAATGAGGTGTCATAGAATTGGCAAATAAATTTTTCATAAGTTTGTATGCACAGACATCTGTTGTGGGCGTTCTTGGCAGTTTTTACAAGGCTTTTTCTAATAGTGTTCATATCGATATCGGAATTATAATGTATCGACCGAAAATTAAGAAAAAAATTGTGATATAAATTTTGGCCATATCATCCAGCCCTAGTTTAAGGTAAAAAAAAAAAACTGATTCTTTTCCACATACTGTACATTATTGTTGCTCCTCTATACCCCGCCTTTCTGAAACGCGTCGATTTTTATAAAGCTCATTAGTCTGAAAAGCGAGGTGTGCTCTGATTGGTCAGCTATGCATTGCTTTGTGATTGGCCGAATACCTTAAGCGTGTGACGGAAATGTTACACCCCTTACCATACTGTGATGCCGTGTCCCGGTGCGACAAGACAAAACCAACAAAACCCATTTCAAACGAGACATTTGTTGCATCCAGTGGGGACATAATTAAGGATTATAATGAACTTATACTGTCTTTTTACGCTTTGCGTATCATGCCGCGTAAACATTAACCATGCCTGCATTTGTGATTCGGAGAAACGACAAACAACAAGCGTTACTCTACACTGCTCAAAACTCATGTTTGAATCATCAGTGGCAAATTCTTTAAATAAGAAAACGTACTTACAGACTGTGAGTCAGCATTATTTGTCAGAACACCGGCAGTGTAGGCTACTGGTTCAGGAAACAGTCCTTGTCCTCCGTAAAATGCGTTGCACACATCTGAATATTTGTGTTGAACTGTTCTGGAACAGTGTCCTAAATACAACTTAACCACTGATTTCTAGTTGTGTCCTCTTTTGAAAGACCAAACAAAGTAGTTTGCTTTCACAACGAAACACACAGCGCTTCCACGAGAAGGCGGCGGCGGCAGCAACAATGCTACAGCAAAAATAAAAAAGTTACGCCTTCTTTCTTTGCGTGAACATTTGGGCGGTGTAATGCAAATCTTCCCACACAGTGACGTAGACATGTGGGGGCGTGTTTAAACGAGGCGTTTAGGAGGGCATGGACCAGTCTTAACTTTTATAAAGAATATCTCTTTGGGTTTGAGACCAAAGTCTTTTCTATCTTATCTATTCACGAACAGCTTTTAACACTCCAAAGAGAAAGGAAAACCCCTTTAAATTTAGATGAAATGCAATTGACTGCACTTTAGAGTACCAACTTACAGTAGACCACTATTTTTATGCAATTTCATAATGACTTCTATTGTCTTTGAAATATGGTTAAAGTGTACTGTTGAATACTGACAAGCATTCATAATTTCTTGTAGTTACACATTTGTAATTTCAGTACATTTAAACTTTATTAATTTTAAATATATTAAACAGCACATAGCAATAATAATCAAGTACTTTACTGTTCTTTAGTATGTTACTCAACACATCAAAAAAGTACTTTAAAAATTTTAATCTGACATTATTACCACACACAGTATACTTTGTGTGCACTCAATTGTGCTAAAAAACAATAAAGTGTGTTCTCTTAAGTACAATTAAGTGACTTTATATTTCAATAATATTATATTATATTCAAGTACAGTTTTTTAAATATACTTTTAAGATCTGAAGTATATTACTATGCTTATTTTTTGACAAGGGAACCCTATTAACCACATCAATAAATCAGCTGTCAGCATCAACAAAAACTCACATTCTCACTTATTTATAATCACAAAATACCGTACAATATGGTCCAAGAGTCCAAAATAAAATTAAATAATAAAAATATTATTTTTTAGCGTAACAACTTGATTAAAAAAAAATTTAAAAATGAATTTTTGGAATGTTGTAGAAATTAGGTTTGTCCTTCAGCATCACTCAAACTGAAGCGCTAAACAAAACTTGATGATCATGTTCTCCAGCAGGAGTGAGATGATCCAAATATCAAGGAAGAAAGACTACTGACTTTGCAATAAAGCATTTTATAATTAATTAAATCTTGGATTATTCATCTTGCTGGCATGGTAATTATCCTACAAAAGACACATACAAAGATATGCATGAGTCTCTGATCTGGACATATTAGCTGAAGATGGTGAGTGTTGGATTATAGATAATCATTTGATACTCCAAGTCTTGAGTAGCAAAACAAATTTTGCATGCAAGGCCCACTGGACTAGGCATTATTTTCAATGCAATGCAATGTCAATTTGAGTCATATGTCAATGGATATGATTCACTGCTATGCATTACATAATACACAACACAATGCTATTAGTGAAGAAAACAATAGCTAACAACACAACAAAATCATGAAGACAGAATTCCAGAAAACAGTACAATGCTTCCAGTAGTCTGCAATGTTAACTTTTTACATGTATATTGACAAAATAATATCCAATCACATGTGATTAAAATGAAGTACTATTATAGTATTTATTGATATTTTTAAGTAGGTTTTTATTACATTTTCAGTTCAAATTTGTTTGTTTTTTTAGGTTTTAGTAAGTGTGTACTGTGCTTTTGTCATTTATATTACAGCATTTATTAATATTTTGAATTATCTTTTATTATTATATTTTTAGTTGATTTTAGTACTTCAACTTATTTTCAGTTATTTGCCAAGGCAATAAGTTTTTTAAGCTTTTTAAAGCATTTTATCTAATATTTATATTCTATCTCAGTTTTATTTCAATTTTATTGAAAACACTTTTTAATAGCTTCAGTTTTAGTTTACAATAACAACACTGCTCCTGACTTATCAATAACCTAGAAAAACCCTGTTCTTGTTATCGCGGTGTTAGTGCAGCTTTCAAAGGATGCAAATTAACCTAATTTGATTTCACTTGCTCAAAATTGGTTAAGAATCAATAAATCTATTTTTGTCATGCCACAAAAGCATTTTGAAGTGAACTGAAAACTAATTATTTTTATCTTGCCAGCTAGGTGATTACCCTAATTATTATGTCAGAAAAATATGCATGAGCATGCCTCTAAGCATGAGATATTAGCTGACTCACACTGGTGAATGATTGATTGAAGATTAATTGTTCATTGCAAATACATGAGAAAACACATTCTTCTGAGCAGCTAAAAGAACTTAGCATGCAAGACCCATTGGACCAGTCAATTTTTCAACGCAATGCACTCTGTCAACCCAAGTCATATGTCAATGGATTGGACTCATTAATATGTATGGAGGGAAAGTGCTATTTACACAAGGACTTCTGTCAGTGTAAAGCCACCTTGAAATGTAACACTTTAGCAAACAGTTTGTTTGCGTCGCAAACTAATGCTGCTGTGTCATCACATTGCTGTGATCAGCCTCCCATCATTCATTCAAGAATATTTTCACTTTCTATAACTCACCTTCTCTTTCAATAAAGAAATTGGTGTGTACTTCCACAATGATGGACGGTATACAAGTATAAGAGTGGCAACTATTTGGAAGAAGTGATTATCTGGTATTTATTCCATGTGGTTTAGATCACATTGGCTTCATTTAATGGAACTCTTGGCAAAACTAGTTTTAATAGACTTGATTAATGTGTGAGCATATGCACAGGAAAAATTGCAAAGCCCTCTACTTTGCAAGCGTGTGTAGGCTACACACACTCCCTCACTTCCTGTCAAAATAACAGAACGGTGGGTGTTCTTTTGTGGTCTTTACAGATAAATACCACCGGCTGCTTTCCTGTCATCAGAATGAAAGGAATGACTTCAGACGACTAACGCACCCCGGTGCGAAAGCCTGCGCATCATATCCTCTCGTATTCACGTGTAAAAGATTAGTTCAGGCCAAAAATCAACATAAATGTCCTAAAATTGGTCTGCTGTCATTTCTTTCCATGGAACACAAAAGGATAATTACATAAAAATATCATAATGCATGACAATTCACAGTGAAGATGTCTAAAAGAACCATAAAAGCTGTCCATATGGCTTCTGCAAGACTTCTGAAGTCATAAATCGATGATGATCTTTCCCCAGAAAAAGTCATACAGGTTTGGAACAATATCAGGGAGTAAATGATTCACACTTCTCCTTGATTAAAGCAGCGAACTGACATCTTTAATGCTTCTGCACTGCAAAATTCTGTGTTAAAGTGTAAACCTCTGATGTAAAATTAGAGGGGAAAGCACACCAGCGCCCTTCTGAAGAATGCACTCATTGAGGGCTTTTGTTCGGGTTTTCCTCAGGTCAAAACAGACAATGTGAGGATGCCACACAAGCCCAAACGCAGGGATGCAGGTGCCTGAGGAGACCTTACTGCTTAATTAAAATGCTTGGCAGCTAGGTCAGCATGTGTTTTCTTCTAATTAATGGCAACATGCTCAAAACAGACTCAACATGATTACATCTCTTTCAACAATCGTGTATGCCCATAAATTACTCATAACAAAAATCGGCACTAACAAAAAAGTACTGAACCAGTATAGTGGTGGTTAATATAGTAAGAAAAAATTTATATATTTAAAAATTTATATACACTACCGTTCAAAAGTTTGGGATCAGTAAGACGTTTTCTGCTTGTCAAGCCTGCATTTATTTGATCAAAAATACAGTAAAAACAGTTATATTGTTCAATATAATTACAATTTAAACTAACAGGTTTCTATTTGAATTTTTATGATGGCACAGCTGAATTTTCAGCAGCCATTACTCCAGTTTTCAGTGTCATGTGATCCTTCAGAAATCATTCTAGTATGCGGATTTATTATCATTGTTGGAAACAGTTGTGCTGCTTAATATTTTTTGGAACCCGAGATACTTTTCAGGATTTTCTTTGATGAATAAATGTAAAAAGCAAAGCATTTATTCAGAATAGCAATCTTTTGTAACAATATATACCATTCAAGTTTGGGGTCAGTACATTTTTTTTTCTTTTTTGAAAGAAATTAATATTTTTATTCAGGGATTTGTTAAAAACGGTTTAAAAGTGATAGTAAAGGCTTTTCTGTTTCAAAAGATTTCTGTGAATAATGTTTCTGTGAATCATGTTTCATGATTTCCTCAAAAAAAAAATATTAAGCAGCACATCATGGCCATCAAAGGAATAAATAAAAATACATTAAAATAGAAAAGTTATTTTCAACTTTCCAACTATATTACCATGCTAAAACAGATACAATAACATGTTCTATAAAATATATCATTAAGAAGCAGATCGGTCCTATATTATAATACTGTCTAATACTTATATCATAGTACTACGAATGAACTTGAGCACAATCTACCATATTACAGACAATTTATGCTTATTAGTGAGATTGGTTATGAAAATATTTTTCTAATACTCAGCAGAGCAGTAAGTTTTCCCTCCCTTTCAATGTCACTGAGCTTAAGCCAATGTGAAAGAGTCAAACAAAGAAATGTCAACATAATGTATCAAGTGTATTTTTTCTAAGGGCTTTTGGCGTGGAGTTCCCAGTAAGGATTGGATTCTCAGGAGATTGATTTCAAAAGCTTGTGAGAGGCCCCTTTCTCCCACTGAGTGATTAAGGCCTCGTGTGTGGTAGCTCAATGGCCCTAATCCAGCTTTGATAACTGCCCCCTGCATTCAAACTCTGAGAGAGGGCCAGAGCGACTTCACATCCTGTTAATTACCAACTCCTCCATCAGTGCGCTCTCACAAAGTTCCCTGGCCTCTTCGGCTGCCCCAGCATGCCTCTTAGCCATGTGATTTACAGGCACTTTGAGACAAAGATGCCCTTTTCACACTCGCAATGACGGCTGACCCCCCTCCGGAGGGGTGGAGGGGGTTTTGTTGTAAAGGGTGGAGCGTTTGACATCCAGTTTGGTGAAAGTTCTGTGTTGAGATGTCAATGATAGGTTGTAGTGTGTGTGAAAGGTCAGCAGGTCGGGCCTCGGGTAAACGGTGTCGTCACGCTAGGTTAACAATAAAAGGGCACTCGCGGTGCTCTTTGCTTTTGAAGCAGGATGGATGGTATTGCATACCAGCATCACGTCGCCCTCCAGAAAAAAACTACAGGTCAAGAATGTGCCGTCGGCCACATGTGAGGAAGAACAGAAGGAACGGGAGACTAAAATAATCTTGAGTCATGCTCAAGCAAAATGGGAAAGTCTAAGTGGGAGCAAAACCCCCCAACATGGTGGCATCATCAAGCTAGACTGAATTCCCACCAAGAAACTAGTGGTAACCAAATTCTTCTCCTAACTTCTGTTGCTGCCACTGCGCATTACGCAATAACTCGCAAGCCTCCAAGCCAGAACTCTGGTCTCAGCTGATGGAGCAATCCAACAGTTTTTCATTCTTTCTTTTAGCTCTGAGAGAATGAGAATCAGATGTTTGGGGTTGGGGGAACGATCTCTCCCACCCATCCGGCTTTAGCCTGCAGCTGGAGGCACTGGTACATGTGCACTACATGGTGACAGGAAGGTGAACATTCCACCCTTCTTCCGTCACTGGCCGGCAGCTGCGAGAGCGAAGGAAAAAAATTGTCCTGTGAAACAGCGTTTTTTGAGTGGATCTTTGCCCATGTGGTCATGGAGATGGGAACTTCCTGTACGAGCTCTGTCAGAGCGTGTAAGCGGACGAGCAGATATCTCCGCTGATCTTTTGTTGCTCTGTTGGGCACCGAAGGAACCCCACCGTCTCCTCCTCCTCCTCTCTGCCCGCTCATGACAGTTCAATTTCCTGCTGGCATTTCACTCCAGCAACTTTTTTCATCTATCTCCTTCAGACTTTGGTTCCCAGACGCTGCCAGGCTCTCGGGTGAAAGGGTGGGTCGGCAGTTGAGACTTCCTGACTATCATATGAATCTCTGCCTTTTCTTTTTCAGCACTGGAGGTGGGGTTTCAAACAAAAGCCCTTTCAAATGGATCTGCATCATTAGATGGGCTGCACAATGGTGAGGAGGGGCCAAAAATTCAACAAATAATTCATATCGGCCTCTTTAGTCTAAGGGCTAAAATGCAGGCTCAAAAGTACAAAGGGTTGGCTAATGTTGTGAGCTACAGCAGAAATATACGGCCTGACCGTACATGAATTAATGGGACTGGCTAATCTTGTAGTCTGTATAGCCACCACATGCCTAAATCATTTATGCACACTGCAGGTTGTGCACTGAACAGGCCAAGAACGATGGCGGAGCAAGAATTTCAGAGACATTCCAACATTTTCCACTGAGATCCCAGCTGGGCCACTTCATTTAAGCAAACTAAAAAAATTTGTATACACAACAGATTCTTGATTTTTGACTAGGCCTAAACACACGGAGAAGCGAACTAAACAGTTGCACTACTTTCGAGTGAGGTATTTCACTGTCCACCCACATTCCAAGACACTTAATACGCTTAAACTAAGCATCAGCAAGTACTTAAACTCATTTGGTTTAATTAATTAATCTTCTGTCATTCTTCTTAGTCCAAAAACAGCTTAATTCTATGTAAAATAAGCACATTATAGGTCTTATTCAAAGCTATTTTATACAAAGCTATTTGCTTTCCACAATTAATGGTTAAATCATGTGGCAAAAAAAATTGTTTCCAGTTGATCATAGCAGCACTAAGAATGCAAATGATGGAGAAGCAAGGTTAAAGAGTAATTTTTCTTGCAGACAAAGTTGGGCCAGTAGTTCTTGTGCAGCAAGCATTTTCACCGGCCCACCAAAAGAATGATCAAATTTTATTTGTAGTACTGTATCTTTATATTTGCTGTAAGTATAAATATTTATGCTTTTCATTAAATGTTGAAATTTATTTATTTATTTTTATCTATTTTAACCAACTAGATATCATTATACTAATTTTTGCATCAACAATGTAGAGTACATCACAAAAAATCAAAATGTAAGTTTGCAGGGCATAAAAACAGGACACAAAATCAATTAACATAAAATTTTAAATACACAGCATTAGCCCACGGTCAATGGCCATCCTCAAACAATTAATCGCGATTAATTGCATCCAAAATAAAAGTTTTTATTTACATAATATATGTGTGTGTGTACTGTGTACATTTATTATGTATATATATAAATACAAAAACGTGCATGTATATATTTAAGAAAAATATGTTATGTTTAGATTTATGTATAATATAAAATATAAGAATACAAATATATAAATGTATATACATGTAAATATTTAAAAATATATACTCTATGTGTGTGTGTTTATATATACATAATAAATATAAACAGTACACATACATGTATTATGCAAACAAAACTTTTATTTTGGATTGATTAATTGTTTGACGGCACTATTTTTGCGTGAATGAACACTTTAATGAGAACTAAGAAAAGTGCTTTGAGTCAGATATCAAGATGTACCAAGTAGATTATATTTCAGTCATTTTAAAGAGCAGATGTATTAGCTTGATTTGTGTGTTTGCATGAGATCTTTCATGTCATAACCCTTTAAACTTATTCACTTCTGCATGATATCTGTAAAAGCAAATCAGAAAGGAATTTGAATATCTATATATCTATAAAGCAGTTTACCTGGAACAAATTCCACCTACAGGAAACACTTTAACCAGAAGTTCATCCATCTAGAAAAGTAGTCAAACCTTGAAAGGCTAAGTTCACATATATTTACTGAATAATTTATCTGCTTTTAAAACCTCCAGTACAATTGCCCAACAGTCTTCCAATGTAAGTGCCTTACTATAAACATGTTTTTGTTTGTTTTTACAAACTGAAGGAAAACTCATGTCAAAATTATTTTCCTCCAATTCATTTTCCTTGGTTTAATAAACATTTAGAATACTGTGACTATTTAACCATTGAAAGGACTCAGTGCTCAAATCCTGACCATGTACCGTTATGAACTCTGAAGCCTAAAATAATAAAGAAAACAATAACAAAAGAACTGATTTCTCTCTGTTGTACAAGCTCATAATCGTCATGCCATGTCAGTGGGCCAGTAAAAAAGATGGGGCGTGAGAAACTATCATGCTGAGCATTCAGCCAAGAGAGGAAGACTGTAGAAGAACACAATAATATTTCTCTTATTCTGGCCACGCTGAGAGGAAAAGAAAAACAAGTCCCTGTGAACCCATGAGGAACTGTTAGGGAAGTGTAACCTGAGCACCTTAAGTACGTCTGAACCAGATGAGGGCAGTTATTCCTGGACTGGTGTTGAAAAGAGGTGGGGAAGCCAGGTGGGGACCTTGTGGCCCCAGACTACCCCTTTGGGACCTGACCGCTACACTCCACCCTGGTAAGGGGGCGACTGAAGGTAACGCTGATCCAGCGTTGGAGATCGCAGCTGGACGGATCAACAATCCAAGCATAGGTCAGCATGTCAGCCATTCTCGCGCTGAATAATTGAGGAGCTCCGGACATCAGGGTGTGTTATTATGGAACAATGTTGCCTGGTGATATTGAAATATTACCTCCAGAAGAACACGACAGCAGTGTCCCCATGCTATTCTTAAACTGCTCAGTCAACAGCCGGCGTATCATCAGATATCGGTCATCAGATTAGCGACATGCTTAAATTAATGTGTCTAACATTGCTTTAAGCTGAGAGGAGCACAGAATTATGCGCTCCCGATACTTTTGGGTCACATTTTAAACACAACCTAACCAGAGAAGCAACACAAAAAGCAGGTAGAGGTAAAAAAAAAAGGCAGGGTGGGCCAGAGTATGTGATTAAAGCAGTTCTGTAATCAAACCACTCCAGATCTTTTCTTGGTTTTCCCACTTCCTGCTTTTTCCTTGCTGCCTGCTAATCAGAATAGAGGAACTAACTATTATATAGGCCTACTATGGTATAGATTAGACTGGGTGATATAGCCCCCCCAAAATTATATATTGTTCAATATCAATATTCATTTCATACCATTATTGTGGATGTAAATGCATTTTGCATGTTTTTTTTTTTTAAATAGATTTGAAATAGTGGTGGGCCGTTATCGGCGTTAACGTGCTGCGTTAACGTGAGACTCTTATCGGGGGATAAAAAAAATATCGCCGTTAATCTATTCTCAAAGTTGGGTTGGGAGCTGGGTCTATACTACGCAAGCTATGATGACTTTCACCGTGATAGTTTAGCGCAGATGTATACCTAGACGAATTGCACTGTAGGGGGCGAGAACGAGTCTTCGAACCTGTGTGTATGCCTACTGTGAAATTACCAAACTTCCCCAAAAAAAAAAACCTAGACAAGACTCACGCCTGTTTCACACATACTCCATCTGCAGTGCGTATGCAGTCCGTGTGTGTGTGGTGCAGAAGCAGCACGGACTCATTGTGCTTTCACACAGGACGCGTTTGCAGTCCGCTACTGATCCGCGGCTGTTTAGTCCACAAACACAACATTTATTCATCATTCTATATTTCAAACCATGTTAAAAAATAAAATAAAATTGTGCCTCTTATCACAGAACAGTAACAGTCTTTCATAATCATAGACATTAGTTTAAACTTAATAAATATAAACAACATATTATTCATGCATTTGACTTCTAGGTTTGTATAATAAGCTGCTCAAGCAAGTGGCAAAACATTTAAACACAAGAATTAGCCTACTTTTCTTGTTGGGATATTGCAAATATTTAAAATTAAAAGACCGCTGACAGAAACAGTTGACTCTTGTGCCTTTTGCATTTAAATCTTTATTACAAGCAATCGCAGGGTTCTTAATGAACTTTGTTTTTCTGCTTCCATAAAAGTGCATAGGCCTATATCATGTTGCCTCATTTATCTAAAGGTGCTCTTTTTCTTGTCTTAAACCTAGCCAAAAACCCATGTTTTGCGTGTGAAAAACAGTAGGCTTTAATTAGTATACATTTATTGTGAAATTACTGCATTTCCGTGTCAATCCATGTTAATTTTTACCGCAAACAATGCGCTGTCATGCGCTGCAGACGCACCGCTCCTGGAACGCACTGACGGACCACAACCGCGTAATGCTGGAATCTGTTAACATGGGTGCGTAAAAAAAAATGCAACGCATACGCACTGCAGACGGAGTATGTGTGAAACAGGCGTAAGGTTGTTTACAACTTGTGCAATGCGGAATTAGTTTCCTGTAGGAGTTCTTCCAATCTCAAGTACCACCTAAACGCAAAGCATCCCTTAGCTAATGCGGAAGATGCCGGGCCAAGCAATGTAGCGCAGAGGAAGAGTCGTCGTCAAACTACTATGTTTGAGTGCAGCACAGCTCTATCAGTACTAACAAGTACATCTTATTGAACATAATTTGAATGCCTTCGGGAGAATTCAAATGAGCCATTTTAATCTAGATTAATCTAGATTAATTCCAAGATTACAGTGAGATTAATCTAGATTAAAAAAAATAATCTATGCCCACCACTAATTTGAAAAGAATTCGTTTGTTTAAAAGTAATCGGTAACACTTTAGTATAGGGACAAATTCTCTTAATTAACTAGTTGTGACTTAATTTAAAATAGTTGACTCTAAATTAAAAAAATGTGACCGAGTAATCTTTGAAATCCACTTTATTTTTTCCCCTAAATTCTATGTTTGTTTTTTCCCTATTGTTTTATAATTTAAACGAACCATTTAAAATGGTGTGTAATGTAAGAAGTTTATTAAACTTTAATCAAGATTGAAATTAAAATATATTTTCAAATGAAAATCTGAATTAATTGCAACAACAACAAAATAGGTGCTGCACTACAGCACATGGAATTTGTATTAAAACATAAATAAAAATATTTCAGTTGTATGACATTCCTTAAAAAATAAATAGTAATAATAATAACTCAATGTAATGTTTTAATAAATTGTATCATTGCTGTTATTATTACTTTGAGAACTGTATACAATAGTAATAGATTTTAGTCATTATTCTTCAAATTACACCAAACTTTTATTTTGGCGGTTTGTCACAAAGATATTTGAGTTTCAGTCTGTATTTGAAAGTAGCTTCCATCAAATGAAATCATAAAGTGAACAATCAGCTCTGAAGAGATTAAATTCATGTGGAGTCTCCTCATTCAGCGAGCCGAGACGATCAATATCATGAACTTATTTTTTCTGATAAATATTGATAAGGATTATTGCCTAGCCCTAGATATAGTTAATATAAGAAGCAAACAGCACAATGTGTATTGAATCATGAGGAAAATAAGAAAGTCTTGGTGTAATTAACATTCATAGTATCACTCACAAAAAAACCCTAAACTTCTACTCACCAAGCCGGCTTTGCTTTTCCCTGCAGGCAGCGGTCAGTTTAGCCAGTTCCTCGTACTTTGCAGCCAATTGCCGCTTGCCG
Organism: Cyprinus carpio; assembly: GCF_018340385.1. Taxonomy (NCBI): domain Eukaryota; kingdom Metazoa; phylum Chordata; class Actinopteri; order Cypriniformes; family Cyprinidae; genus Cyprinus; species Cyprinus carpio. The sequence continues at coordinate 22,257,058 of NC_056601.1, forward strand.
TTTTGAAGGTGAGGGCGACATGACAGGCTCTCTTCTGCAAGACTCCGATTGGTTACTAGCAAGGTTTCCCTCTCCAGCTCTAGCTCCTGGAACTGAATGCAAATTTCAGTTATTCATCACTCAAAAAACACACACAAAAAAAGGCTGTTCATCTTTAATATCATCCAACCCCAATCAATCACTGGGACATTTAAGTTTATTTCTTATGTACTGTGTACATTCACTGTGTGAAAAATAGCAAATGTGATATTATAATGTCAATATGTTGCTTCCCCTATTAAAAACTGTAAATACAGAAGTAAAAATGATTTTACTAGATTAGTTAAGTTTGTTATCATTGTTACTTGGTGTTGCTAGTGTGATTTACTCTAATATACTCTATTAGATTAACATGTTTTATCATGTTGCTAGCGTGTTTTTACATTTTTGCATGTTACTGTCATGTTTTAGCATGGTTCACCATGACAGGATGTCCTGTTGCTTGTCACAACTGCATCAGATTTACAAGAGATAGCTATAAGCAAATGTGGTTTTATAACAGCGTTTAGTTAGGGCATAGTATTAGAGTCTTTTTCTTTCTGCATATTGAATGAGCATGTTTCACAATTGAGGCTTTTTTTACTCATTTGGAGCAAATGAACCTTTATTTTAATGTAATCTTGTGTAGAAGCTGTTAAGAATGAAGCTTCTCAAACAAGACGGCCATCAAGGACGTCAGGTATGCAAGAACACAGAGAACTCGAAATTTTATTTGGGACTTATGAGCCGTACAGAGTGAGTGTGAATAATGCAACTCAATATATCAAATTCCTCAGGGGTCATATGAGGTTAGGTTATTATGCCAGACACAGAATCCATGAACGTGTCCAAGAGAGATTGTAGGAAATCTAAAAAAAGAGAAAATAATAGCCTTCAGTTCTACACTAGCGTGACTAAGGACTTTAGCTAATATGTTTGATTTGTAGAGAAAAGCTCCTTATGTTTCATGAAAACAGTGAGAACTGGGTATATGGCTTGGGCAAGGGCCCACATCCGTGCGTGAACAAAGACATTTAGCATTTAGTCGAGTTTACTAAGATTTAAGGATAGGAAATACAAAAGCATACAGTATGAATGATATGCATACATTCAGAGTTATAATCGTTTTCATAATTTACCTATTATTATTTTTTTTGCACTGGAAATTCAAATAAAAAAAAACATACTTTAAACTTTAGTTTTTGGCTGTGTTCATTATTAAAGCTGTAAAACTAAATATTAATTAAGCTGCAGAGTTTGGGACCTGTATATGTTTTCCTTACCTTTTTCCTTTTAACATTTTCTTACTAGCTTATAAGCTATCATTTATAGCGGTAGCTGAGAGAGAATTTCTTTCATACAAGTGAAATGTATCAGAAGAATCAAAAGTGAATCGATTTTGGTAGTTATTTGACTTTAGGGCTTGTGAATTGGGAAATGAATATCAATAACCAGTTCTTAAGGTTATACTTAATTCATATTATAGTAGTGATTTTATCTCAAGGCCAAATTCATGACTGTGACGGGAAGGCTTACGGCTCAAGGTCAAACTGCAAGCAATATGAGAGAAAAAAATATTAAACACAGGATGGCATCAGAAACAGATAAAGACCTCATTCACCACAACTTCATTCTGTCCGAACGACACTAAATATTGACATTTAACTATATTTTTATAAAAGCAATGAAGTTGATGATTTCCAGATGAGAGCGAATGAGCATTCTTCCAGTGATTTGCCGTTGAAAAGGGGACATAGCCTGGAGCGGCAATGAAGACAATGCTCGATTAACCAACCGCCTCAGTCAACCACGCGCTGCTTGAGTACAATAAAACAAAGTCCCATGCTGAAATAATCCTGCTGGATTGTCCCTGAAAAAAGTGCCATTATTTGCTCTGACCATCCTGCATGACACGGCCCAAGACCATTCTCTAACCATGGAGGGAAAAGCAGAGCCACGTCCAAACCAATGTCCTCATGGAAAGCATTCGCAAAGGCCCAGACATCAGTTGAAACCACAGACCCCTACTTTTACTGTAAGTGAGGGTTTGGGTCATAACAGAACTTGATTTTTCTTCTTCTGTTGCTGCTATGAATATTAACTGCCACTTTTATGCATTTCAAAACTCGGGGAACATTATGAAGACTGAGCGTGCTTAGTCGAGCATATAAGAGGATTAATGATTCATTCACTCAATAAGTATGACAATTTCGCCTCCCTTCTTAATGCTGTGCGAGACCCCCAAACATGGCGTTAATGTTCCCACTGGTGGCACATTTATTACACGATCTATCTAGCTAAGGGGGAATGTGAGAACGGCGGTCCCCTGTGATCAAGCCACCATCTTCTGAAGACGATGAAACTGGAATACTTGAGCTGCTTCGAGTAACTCAAAAGAGCATACGTGATCAAAACTTGGTTAAGGTTTTGTGAAGTTCTTTTTATTGGGAAACAACTTCAAACCTCTCATTTTTAAGGTCAATTGCTTGATTCAACTGTCGACATAATTGCTGTTAACATGGGGATGTTCCATCAATGCCTCAAGAGAGTGGGTGTCTCCTCAGAGACAACTTCTCTAGAATGGCGGAGCACAGAACGAGCAGATAATCATTTTATAATTAAAGGAATATTATATACAGGCTAAGCAATGTAATTGTTCAGAACTAATGCCTCATCAAATGCAGATGGAAAACGTCGAGCTGTTTTTTGATCACATAATGCTAAATGATTGCAAATGACATGCATTAGTTCTGCATGACAAATGAAGCTGTGAATGGCCCAGAACTTATCAGGGGTTTGCACCAGTACACTCTTAGTCCCAGTTTGTCACCATTCAATTCTGTAGGGGTGAAAACTTCATTTAGGCCCAAGGTTTGGGGTTTGGCCCAGAGTTTTTCTTGGGTTTGCACCAGTACACTCTTAAAAATATGCTCTATATAATTGTGTTTAAAAATGGAATCAATGGAGATATCTGTGCTGTCCCAGAACAATCTGTAGGGGTTTCCCCCATTACACAAAAGGGAAAAAAGTTTATTAATTATTAAAATGTAAAAAAATGATTTTTTTTTAAAAGGTTATTTGAATTATTAAAATGTAAAAAAATGATTTTTTTTTTAAGAACTGTTCAATGAAAGGTTCTTTGGGGAACCAAAATGGTTCTTCTATGGTAATGCCACGAAAACTTCCTTTTGGAACTTTTATTTTTAAGAGTGTATAGATTTTTGCAAGTAAATATATTTAATTTATTTACCTATGCCCAATTCAAATAGACTTGTATAGTCACAAAAAGCATTTCCAGACCAGTAGATTGTTGTCTTTGTTCTGAAACAGGGACTTAAATCATTACAATTTATCATTTTCAAAGCATACCATAATGTGTTTATGCAATTCACATGTGAATAAACCTGTCCTCTCATGGGTCAGAGTGCACCTCTATGCTCTGGGATTATGCTAGCAGTGTCAAGGTTTTGTCGGGACAGCATTCTTGCAATGCACCTGTTTCGGAGAATTGCAATTACTCAACATTTTAAGATGAATGGCTCTCTTTGGATATGTAATGTGCTCACAAACAGAATCAGACACTGTTGTAACATTTCCCATTATGAATTATGATACAGCTTGAATCATTGGTCCATTGGGTCGAATTGCTTTCTTACCACAACCAAACCACTCAAGAGTTTACAATCAGGCCGAGACCACATTGTTCAGCCAATCTTGGACCAATTGGTTTGGAGCGGATCCGACCATGACTGCTGTGTCCATATACGTCTAAACAAACCAAACTAAGAAAGAAAACATGCCAGGTTCTTGAACAAAAGCTCCAAAAGAGCCAAGTGTGAGGGATTCTAACCCTAATGAAGGGTTTGGAACAGTCCATCACCAGCCAATCAAGTGTCATGTCACCACATAAATAATGAACTATATACACACTCTTAAAAATAAAGGTTCTTTATTAGCATCCATGGTTCTATGAAGAACCTTTAACAAAAAACAGAAAGGGGTTTTTAATAGTGGAAGAAGGTTTTTAGTTCTATTGAATTGTTCTTTCAGTTCTTTGAAGAACTGATCACTGAAAGGTTATTTGGGGAAGCCAAAAATTATTCTTCTATGGCATTGCTGCAAAAAACTCATTTTAGAACCTTTGTTTTCACAGTAAGAGTTAAGCATTTTTCATAGCTCAGGTAATTGGCTCAAAATTGGCTGCAGAACTGAGCAACCATTAGCAAAAAATGACAGATCAAATCACATACGTCCTAAATAACTGCCACTGAGATGAAAAGGAATGCTAATGGAAAGCTCAAACCTGGTGTTGTAGACCTCCTTGTTCAGGCCTAAAACATATTAAGTCTATGAATCATCTAACTATGCAAATTTGCATTCCAGAATGTGTCAACACCATCTGAGGTACAATATGCTTCATCATATTGTACATTCTGAGGCATTCTGTTCCAGCCATTAGCGTAATATGTCTTTTCTATGGTCAGTTTTCAACTATATCGCTCCTTTGAGTACTAAAGTGTGTTACCGCTCTGCAAGAATGAACGTTAAGCATGTACAATGGGACCGCTTGATGCAGTGGCCAAAGCATTCATGCCTGCATAGTGTTTAGTTTCCATCCATTTATCTTTGGTTTGAGGGGTTGGTTATGGTTAGAATTAGGAATAGAGTTAAGGCTATGATCTTTTGATAATGGACGTGAATCCAGGAACCTGTCCTACTTGAGTAAATCATATGGTGCAATTAACACCACAAATTAAGCTTGATAGATGTTACTGTTTTATGACTGGACTATGAGCTCTCAGCTTTCATTAACTGTTTCACATTACTGCAGCCCACTCCGACGAGGGAAGCATTTCCATGGTTTCACAGCAAACAAAGAGCGCACTATCTTTCCACTTGAAATTTCTGAATCTATTTAAAGACGATACAGATGTTGTCGACCACTAAATGAGGGTATGATCAGTGAAGGATCGTTTAAATTCCTACAGAGCCATTTTGAGGTTCTAGACAAGATGATAAATGGCTTGGGTAATGAATTGGATATGGGCTGTCATAGATTTTCCTACAGTTCTCACTCAAAGGCCCAAAGTGTGGCTTCAGCAGAGACGACGTTCTTCTTATCTCTCCTGCAAACCTAATCCATTTGCACTCAACACCCAGAAATTACACTCACTCTGATGCTCTGCCTAAAAATTATGCCTGCTCAGCGGGACTCAGTGTTCATGTCATCTTTTTTAACTACACATGGAGGTCAAATCATGAATATTTATCTCTTTCTTTATAAAAGAGCCACATATCCCAAAGCATGCTGTGCTAAATATGCATAACTGTTAGAAGTTTAGATAGGCGACATGCCAGTTTGCTTGTCGATAAAAAATCAAATATAGGACAACAGCAGCTTTTAACTCTCTTTTTTGGTCACACTTTCAGGACTCTTGAAATAAGAAGTTTGGCAAGACATCAAACGCTTCTTCCATTTAGAGCTAAAAGGCTTAAGTTACATCCAGAGCCTATCCTCCCTATAGGCAAAATACGCAAGTTGCGTAGGGCCCCCGAAACACCAGGGGGCCCCTTTGCTCTCAAAGATGATTTAATTTTAGTTTCGTTTTTCAATTTGGCCAGTGTTTATGAAAACATGAATGATCATTTCTATTAATGCTGTGCGCTGTCGCCTTTTCTACGCAAAAATCATTCAAATCGTGTAATGCAAATGTCGTACAGTCTTGCACGAGTTCAAAGTATACCGAGCTGCGGAAGAGACACTGTTTCTCAAGCGCTTTCCGTGAGTGCGATTCGAGACGCAGTGAAATATGGACAAATGTAGTATCTACTAAAAGTGAATTTAGATGTACACTATATAAACAACCACAGTAAAAAGCCATAAAACTCTCAATCTGATTTCACAGGGTCTTTGATTTGGGTCTCTATTTAAAGATCTTTTATTTATTTATTTTTTTGTTAGTTGTGGGTGCTGATTTGTATTTTTAATGCACCAGTTGTGAATTGTTTGTTAAATGAATTCAATCACATCATTTTTACAATTACAAATTGAAAACTAAAACTATCCAAATATGAAGCAGTATGACACAATAGCCCTGCACAGACAGCTGCCTTCTAAGGTAGAATCCTAATTGAAATGGAACACTCTAAATAGACAGCAACTGGATTAAACAGACAGCAACAAACAGCGGTGTTCATGTGAAGCTCACAGGAGGCTCCCCTCACACTGATGTTGCCAGCTTGTAACTATACTCCAATTAACATAAACACATACATACAAATATTTTTTATTGATTCGTGAAACCACTGAACCCGAAACCAGCAATTATACAGAGCTTTCTTTTAGTCATCTTGTCATTCAGGCAACTTGCGTAAAAGTTATCTTTAAGATTACTGGAGTATGTTTTGCAAGAAAATATTTTTTAGCCTTTCAAATTTCACTTTTAATTCAGTGTTTGACACTTCTTCATTCCTAAATGCCAAATTTTCTAACACTTTCTGAGTGTAAATTGTTTCTACACACTTTTATTTCTTTATTTTGTGTACAGGCAGCTCACTAAGTTTTAGAACACAGCTAATAAAGTGACCAGAGCATCTCTTTAAAACTTTAGTTTGTCACCTAAAACAAATTCATCGGAACATTTGGAACTCCAGGAAAGGATGTGGCTTATCTTGGCGAGGATGTAGCGCTTTCATACCACAAAGACAGCTAAGACACATGCTCTTTCACAGGGCCATGATCAATCTTTTAGTTACTGGGGCATATTTCAGAGGAACATCTGAGCGAGTCCTGAGGCTCTTTCCCTCTCTGGTTCTTAGTATTCCATAGTGCTGAGTCTGCCGCATGCGTCATAAGTCACCCAGAGCCAATAACTGTCCAGTCCAGCCCCTGCTGGTGTGCATGTCTTTCACACTTGTGGTTGGATAATGAACATTCTGAATGCGGAGGGAAACAGCAGGGTCTTTGGCGCATGTTTCTCCAGTATCTCTGTTCTTTGCCCATTTCCTCTCTCTCTCTTGCCGTTTAATGCAAAAAGTAAAACGCCCGGACCTACAGAGAGCATTTTCCCTAAACAGGAATTGACACAGACTATCCATATCCGCTTGCAGATGCCTGTATTTCTGTTTATACACTGTGCAGATGCAAGTCCTCTGGAGACCATGTGGGCTGGATGATACAATGGTCATAAAACAAATATAACAACTCAAACCCCTACAGTCACAAACTGGAAAATACCGTACAGAAATAGTTCACCCAAAATAAAGTGAAACTTCTGTCATTATTTACTCATCCTCATGTCATTCTCAAACTGTATGACTTTCTTTCAAAGAACAGAGAATGAAAGTGTTTGCTAACCATGAATGGGGACTGTAACTCTCAAACCTCAATGACTAAAGCACCATAAAACTATCATGAAATCATGAATCAGTCTTGTGAATGAATCATTAAGAATCAATTCAGTAAAAAGAATTCAAAAGAACAACTGATTCACAAATTGCTTTCTTATTGTGTCCTTTCGTAATGTTTCTTCAGCCAAAATGACTTAACTGTTTTTTAAGTACCACTAAAATATAGACCAGTGGTCAAAAGTTTGTGGTTGTTAGGATTTTTTTATTATTATTTAAAAATAGTAATATTGTGAAATATTTCAAGAATTTCAATATTTCTCCAATTGTTCTCTATTACTCCAGTCTTTGGTATCACATGGTCCTTCATTCTAATATGCTGATTTTGTGCTAAACAAAAATTATATTTCGGATGAATATGATATTTTTTCAGGAATCTTTGATAAACAGAAAGTTCAGAAGAGCATTTATTTGAAATGGAAATCTTTTGTAAGTTTATAAATGTTTTTACTGACACTTTTGATCAATTTAAAGCATCTATACAGAATAAAAGTATCAACTGCTTTATAAAAAATAAAAAATAAATCCTAACCCCAAACATTCAAAAGGTGGTGTATTTAGCTACTTAAATTTTATGTGCTTTCCATAAATTTCCATATTTCATTTTAAATACATTTTGTGGAAGCAAATGTATGATATGATTCACAAATTGCTATATAAATATGTGTGTGTGAGAGAGAAAGAGAGAGAGAGAGAGAGAGAGAGAGAGAGAGAGAGAGAGAGAGAGAGAGAGAGAGAAAATTTTTAAATTTTAAATTTTTTAATATGAACTCACAAAAAGGTAATTTTTTTAAATTGATTTATACAATATTTGGCCGAGATACAACTATTTGAAAATCTGGAATCTAAGAGTGAAAAGAAAGAAGAAGAAGAAGAAAAAAAAAAAACATTTAGGAAATCGCCTTCAAATTTGTCCAAATGAAGTCCTTAGCAATGCATATTACTAATCAAAAATTACGTTTTGACATATTTATGATAGGAAATTTACAAAATATCTTAATGGAACATGATCTTTATTTAATATCCTAATGAGTTTCGGCATAAAAGAAAAATCAATACATGCCACACAATGTATTTTTGGCTATTGCTACAAAAAAAAAATATATATAAAATATTTAAGCTATGCCGAAAATGTAGCAAAAAATAAAAAATAAAATTCATGTTCCTTGCACGCTGCCACTGAATGACAAACAGACAGCTTCTCCCCAAACTCACGCCATTGGTTGCGCTAATGAGATTCAACATCCAAGCTTAAGATGTAGTTGTTTTCAACATGTAAGCAATACAAAACAGCAAAGGCACAAATCTACATGATTAATGATGGCTGTACACATTGAGCATGCAGCGTAAGCACAGTACATTAAGACCATCTGTTTAGTCCGAGATAGTTTGGCTTGGTCAATAAACCATGAATGACCAAAGAGCTGCTGTTACTGATGAATTCAAGGAGTAAGTCTGACTCTCTCCTCTGTATCACTAATGAGCACATAAAGTTAACCATAAAGGCCGTCTCATTGCTATTCACAGGAAAGAGCACAGCTTGGGTATTACAGAGCCTTTTCCATTTAGTAAAAACACCACAATCTCTTGTTGGGGAATGACGCTCATGCATACAAGACCAATAACTGTATCCAGAGCACTAGACCATTGTGACCCTTTCATTGCGGTTGCCCTTGGAGACCTTGGTGTGTTAATGAATTGACCTGTTTGTGATGGGAATAATGATGGGCCTCACTGATCATAAGTCATTAGGAGTTTGACCTCTACAACCCCAGCGCATAACCCTCGTGCACAGCCATCAATAAAGACCATCAATCCATAAGATGCAGTATACAGAGGCTGCATCTGTATTTGCAGTTATTTGTGTTGGTATAATTCTTATTTTTACCACATGCCTCTGCTGTTACAAACACACTGACCAGCTGTAACCTCTGTGACCCTGTCTCTGCCAATCTAATGTTGCAACTCTGCCAATAATAACACTGATTGTTCATAATTCAAACATGTCATTCTAAACCTGTATGATTTGTTTTTCCTTTCTGTGAAACACATAAGGAGAAATTTAAAAGAATGTCCTGGCTGCTCTTTTACATACAATGAAAGTGAATTGAGAAAGAGGCTGTCAAGTTTCATAAATGACCAAAAAGCACTGAAAATGACATTGACCATAAATGTGGTGCGATATACAGGTATTTCTCAAAAAATTAGCATATTGTGAAAAAGTTCATTATTTTCCATAATGTAATGATAAAAATTAAACTTTCATATATTTTAGATTCATTGCACACCAACTGAAATATTTCAGGTCTTTTATTGTTTTAATACTGATGATTTTGGCATACAGCTCATGAAAACCCAAAATTCTCAAAAAACCCAAAAATCTCAAAAAAATTAGCATATTTCATCCGACCAATAAAAGAAAAGTGTTTTTAATACAAAAAAAGTCAACCTTCAAATAATTATGTTCAGTTATGCACTCAATACTTGGTCGGGAATCCTTTTGCAGAAATGACTGCTTCAATGCGGCGTGGCATGGAGGCAATCAGCCTGTGGCACTGCTGAGGTGTTATGGAGGCCCAGGATGCTTCGATAGCGGCCTTAAGCTCATCCAGAGTGTTGGGTCTTGCGTCTCTCAACTTTCTCTTCACAATATCCCACAGATTCTCTATGGGGTTCAGGTCAGGAGAGTTGGCAGGCCAACTGAGCACAGTAATACCATGGTCAGTAAACCATTTACCAGTGGTTTTGGCACTGTGAGCAGGTGCCAGGTCGTGCTGAAAAACAAAAATCTTCATCTCCATAAAGCTTTCCAGCAGATGGAAGCATGAAGTGCTCCAAAATCTCCTGATAGCTAGCTACATTGACCCTGCCCTTGATAAAACACAGTGGACCAACACCAGCAGCTGACATGGCACGCCAGACCATTACTGACTGTGGGTACTTGACACTGGACTTCAGGCATTTTGGCATTTCCTTCTCCCCAGTCTTCCTCCAGACTCTGGCACCTTGATTTCCGAATGACATGCAAAATTTGCTTTCATCCGAAAAAAAGTACTTTGGACCACTGAGCAACAGTCCAGTGCTGTTTCTCTGTAGACCAGGTCAGGCGCTTCTGCCGCTGTTTCTGGTTCAAAAGCACACACCTGTGCACGGTGGCTCTGGATGTTTCTACTCCAGACTCAGTCCACTGCTTCCGCAGGTCCCCCAAGGTCTGGAATCGGTCCTTCTCCACAATCTTCCTCAGGGTCCGGTCACCTCTTCTCGTTGTGCAGCGTTTTTTTCCACACTTTTTCCTTCCCACAGACTTCCCACTGAGGTGCCTTGATACAGCACTCTGGGAACAGCCTATTTTTTCAGAAATTTCTTTGTGTCTTACCCTCTCGCTTGAGGGTGTCAGTGATGGCCTTCTGGGTTAACCTCTTACCCATGATTGCGGTTTTGAGTAATGAACCAGGCTGGGAGTTTTTAAAAGCCTCAGGAATCTTTTGCAGGTGTTTAGAGTTAATTAGTTGATTCAGATGATTAGGTTAATAGCTCGTTTAGAGAACCTTTTCATGATATGCTAATTTTTTGAGATAGGAATTTTGGGTTTTCATGAGCTGTATGCCAAAATCATCAGTATTAAAACAATAAAAGACCTGAAATATTTCAGTTGGTGTGCAATGAATCTAAAATATACTGAAAGTTTAATTTTTATCATTACATTATGGAAAATAATGAACTTTTTCACAATATGCTATTTTTTTGAGAAGGACCTGTAGTCTTCTGAAGCTAAATGATGGCTTTCTGAAAAATCTTTCTTTTTTAATGTGTCATATATACATTTAAAGTCAGTGATGCCTCCATTGGTTCTCATGTGTCATCTCGTGAACAATTGTGAACAAGTCTGAACATGTGCAAGTATGAGATTTAAGAACGCTAGCTTAAATTTTGCTTCCTCCTCTACAGACTTTGTGAATGGTGCAATCTTTGTCATTTTCTAAGCTTGGCATCCTCGGTCCTCATTCACTTTCACTGTTGTTTAAAAGAGCAGCCACGGCATCTCCTGCTGTGTAAGTCAAGTTCAGCATGACATAAGGAACTATTCCTTTAATTTATGAGTATAATGTACTGTATTTGATGTGTATATCATATTTTATAAAGACTGAGGTTGTTTTCATGACCTCGTGCAAACATATTTATCCTTATATTTCAAATAACATGCTCAGGTTCCCTGTAGGCATGTGGGGATCTGGTATCAGGCTACAGCAATTGAAGTCTCAAATGTCATATACAGTGACACCGGATCAGTCCCAAATGAAAAATGATTTTCTAAGCTGAAAATGAATGATGCACCTTAAGAGCTCTCATATAACCTCGCTGTGTTTCAATACACAATAATCTGAGAGAGAGATTTTATAGCCTGAACACGGTGAGCTGGAAAATATTACAACCATACAAAATGCATTTCAAATGCATTTATAGGAACAGAATACAAAGAACACTGACTGCATTACAATAACCGCTGAAAATGCAATGAGTGATATTTAAGAGATGATGTACAGTCAGCCGCTCATTATTGCGACTCTCACACAGTCTGTATGGGGGAGGGGGCATCTATACATAATATAAATAAATGGATATTAAATATAAGAGTTTTTAGAAAGAATTTGAGAAATCGTTTAGTCTAAAGCTTCAGCTAACAAAAACAGACCATTACATGTATTAAGAAAAAAAAAAACTGTTGACAGTAACAACATGAATTACTAACAATAGTAATTTATATATTAATAATCACTTTCTGTGGTGCTGGATTTGTTGCTTTTTACACAACACTGAAATATGCAGTTGAGCAGTCAGTCAGTTTATATAATGTATGAAAATGTTTCAGTGTTTAATGATGCGACTGACCAATCAGAATCAAGTATTCCGAAGACTTGCGTATTAAAACTGATTTTTACATCAAGGGAGGAGAAACCAGAATTTTTAACACTTTTGTTCGCTGGCAAAGCTATAATAGGAAATTATGTTAATATGTGAAGCAGAATATTACTAAAATAGTTTAATTCGTAATTTACTTTTAATGCAGAAACTTTAATGTGACAGTAAATATTTGGGAAAAGATTCCCTTAAGAAATATTGTCTGTACAAAAAACCATTAGGCTATTTGATCAAGTACATGAGTGTTTGTAGTACCTCTGCAGTGCAATGGTCTGCAGCGCTGTATACGGTACACGATGTATGTGACGGCGTGTAATGCATATAACACGCTACACAAATCACACGATCAGTCGAATATGTGCATGGAATAATCTACCGCACAGTTTGTTCAAATGACAAGTACAACAGTTGATCAGAGACAAAAATGACAAGCATGCAAAGAAACAGCCTGTTAATGGTCTAAACTGTGTGTGTGTGGACGGAAGAAATACCTTTTCACTGAGTCGCACGATCTGATTCATTTTTTCTTCATCTTGTAGGAGCTCCCGTAGTTCACTGCTATTGAGGACCCTGTACCCATCTGGGTAAGAGTTCACGTCCCTTTTCTGGGACATTCTTGTCCCCGTGAGGCGCACTAAACAACTCCGTTTGCCAGCCATTTAACTTCCATTTTGCTCACGCTCGGCACCAAACGTATGTGACCATCGGAGCAGCTCTCATCGGAATGAAGGCGCTCCAGGACTGACTGTTTGCGAAGACAATGCACGGAGAGATTATGGCACACGTTTACAGATTCCTCCAGTTCCGCATTCCACCGCCAGGAGGCGCCACACCGCAGCACTGACCACACACTCTACACACACAAACCAGTTACATGCGGCGGAGATAGAAAACGATTCTTCGTGCGAAGAGTACGTTACAGTTACTTAGCCGAGTTCTCTTATCTCATCCAAAAATACAAAGAAATAATTTTATCCTTTTATTAACTACATATTCATAAATATTCTTTTAAAGAAAAGTAAACTAATACGAATAATTTGAGAAGTATCTTTAGCTTTCACTTTGGCTTAAAGCTTCTTCAGCTAAGAATAATTACATTACATTTATTAGCTAAAAAACATAGCAACAACATGAACACTGCAATAAAATTAATCATCGTGACCCTGTCTGTGAAATCCAGGCTAAAGTCTCAAAACCTGATTATGAGATAAAAACCATCAAAGCTTGTTGTCAGTCATTCATTTCACTATGATTTCAATCTCTGACATGGCTTTACTCATTCAATATTAAAGATATCAAAGTTACATTTTCACAAAATGTTCTTTACCTTATGAAGAATGATTTTACGTAGAAAACAGTAAATCACAAAATGACTTTAGCTGGGTTTTCATGGCCAGGGTCACAATTTATACATTTTTAATCTGCAGTGTGTTGCAGTACACAATAGTGAAATATAATTTCCATACTATTTTACTAACTTAACATAGATATTTATTCCAATAATATATATATATATATATATATATATATATATATATTATATATATATATATATATATATATATATATATCTATATATATATTTATATTATATATAAACATTCTGCTTATTTTTGCTTAATATTAAGTCTATTTTTTTAGTGTTGGTATTGCTAACTGAACTTCAAATATTAAACTAAAAATATTTAGTAATAGTAAAATAGTTTTCGTTAACTGAAATAAGTAAATTAAGCAAAAGCAAAAAATAAATACATTTATAAATAAAAAAATTGCCTTGGCAACTAAATAAAAGAAAGCATTTATATAACTTAAAATTTCTTATTTCATATTGAAGATTAAATATATTAATTATATAATAATTTGTATTATTATATTTAGTTTTAAATGGCTAGGATGGTTTTGTTTTACACAAATTAGAGTAAATTATGTCATTATGGTCATTACCGCAAAATAGACCCATATATATATATATATATATATATATATATATATATATATATATATAGCTGATTTAATAAATGCTAAATATTATTTAACTACTTATTATTGTTATTTAATATTTTCATATTTCTTCCTTTCAGTGTGCAACAGTTAGTTTAAGCTAAATGACAACGCGCTTTAATAAACTACAGATCCCGCGATGCAACAGAAACGTGCTAGTCTTTAGCGTGATCCTATTGGTGGATTCCTGTGACGACTTTATTCTGTTTGTGACGACACAGAAAAACATGGCGTCGTTCGCGGGAGAACGTTGGAGGGAAGCGCTGAAGAACCACGATGTCTTCACTAAATTACAAGACAGGCTTCATTTAGAGCCTCAGGGGACAAGCAAAAGAATAGCCAAGAACCTTACGTTTTGTCTGAACGGTGACTTATTCATATGGGATAGTGTTGAGAGCGTGTTTTACACCACAAACCTGCGACAGCTGAACACTGACGGCGACACGGACACTTCGAAATACCAGGTCAGTGTGTTTGAACAGAGTCTGTCTGGTGTACGTTAGTTCTTTCACTGACTATGTGTCCCGTATCTCCGTAGACTCTGCTGTGCATCAACCCGCCGCTGTTTGAGGTGTGCCAGGTGCTCGTCAGCCCGACTCAGTATCATGTGGCTCTCATCGGTCAGCGTGGAGCGACTATACTGGAACTGCCTCAGCGCTGGGGCAAGAGGTCAGAGTTTGAGGGTGGACGCATCCACATCAACTGCAAGTGAGTACGCCTCGGGTTTAAGAGAACTGCATTATTCCTCCGTGCTGCCTGAGGTTCTGTAGTGTTATATGTTTTCTCCTTGACAGAACGATTCCTGTGGCCGAACGTTTCTTCACCAGTTCTGCCTCTGTGACACTCCGACAGGCTGCCTGGTATCCCAGTGAAACCGAGGAGCCTCATCTGGTTTTGCTGACCTCAGATAACACCATCAGGTATCTGGAATAAATGACTGGCAGAGGTGTTAAAGGGATCCCAAAATGAAAGTTTTGTCATTAATCACTTACGCCCATGTCGTTCCAAACCCGTAAAAGCTTCGTTCGTCTTCGGAACACAATTTAAGATATTTTGGATGAAAACCATGAGGCTTGTGACTGTCCAATAGATTTATTGCCAAATAAATAACAGTGTCAAGGTCCAGAAATGTATGAAAAGCATCGTCAGAATACTCCATCTGCCATCAGTGACTCAACCGTAACGTTATGAAGCGACAAGAATACTTTTTGTACACAAAAAAAATAAAAATAAATAAATAACGACTTTATTCATCAATTCCTCTCCTCTGTGTCTCTCCAAATCAGCGTAGCACCATTTTGGCTAATCTGAGCAGTACGCAGTCTATGGGACAGTCTCAAGCCTACCGGTTTTTATCCAAAATATCTTAAATTGTGTTCCGAAGACGAACAAAGCTTTTACAGGTTTGTAACGACATGGGGGTAAGTGAATAATGACAAAATTTTCATTTTGCAGTGGAGTAACCCTTTAAAGGGATAGTTTACTCAAAAATAAATCATTGTTTTGTCATAAACAGTTGTCATTGTTTACTCATCCTCATGGCTTTCGAAATCCATAAGACTTTGGTTAATCTTTGCAACACAAATTAAGCTATTTTTAATTAAAAACCTGAGAGGTTTCTGTTCCTCCATTAAAAGTTCAGCCAACCAAAACTAAAATTACTGTTATGATTGTATTGGGTTGTACAAATTTTTTATTTTTTTCCCCAGATTTTATAATCTTAAGGAGCCACAGTCCCCTGCCAAAGTTTTATCTGTGTCTCAGGTAGACGAGGAAAGCATTGTTCATACAAGAGGGTAAGTTTGACTTTTCTTTCAAACCAGAATTTGGCAGTGCTATGTTGTTAATTTTATTAGAAAGTATTGTAGAAACTTTTCGGTATTCCGCTTGGAACTAAAATTCAGGTATTAGGATATAGATTAACAGATATATTTTGAACAAAATAACTGTTGTGATGTTGAATTAAAGAAGTCACTCTCTTTTATAGACGTTCCTATGCAGCATCTCTGGGCGAGACGGCTGTGGCGTTTGACTTTGGGCCGCTGGCGGATTCTCCTCGTCTGAGCCGTCTGCATATGAAGGCAGAGCTGCTGGTGTATCCACTGTACATACTGTATGGAAATGGAGAGACCTTTCTGAGCTATATTTCTCTCACACACAGGTAACAAACACATGTCATTCATAGACCTCAAGTATGGCTTATCATCTGAAATATGCAAGTATTAGCAACTTTACATGGCTGCTCAACAGCTGTTTCTGTATCGATTCTGCAGCACGGGCACAGTAGTGGACCACCCTCAATTCGAATACTTGAACAGCATTGAAACGGATTAGAAAGGTGCAAGGTTTCTAAAAATAATAAATGGAGTATAATATATAGGCCACAACGAGATTTAAAGGGGTCATATGATGTTGCTGAAAAGAACATTATTTTGTGTATTTGGTGTAATTAAATGTTTATGCCATTTAAGTTTCAAAAAACACATTATTTTCCAACAAACTGTCCATATTGTTTCTCCTCTATGCCCCGCTTTTCTGAAGCACGTCGTTTTTTTACAAAGCTCGTCGGTCTGAAAAGTGTGGTGTGCTCTGATTGGCCAGCTATCCAATGCATTGAGATTGGCCGAATACCTCAAGCATGTGACAGAAATGTTACGCCCCTTACTATACTGTGAAGCGTGTCCTGGTCAGAACACCCTGCGCCACAAGACAAAAACAATAAAACCCATTACAAATGAGCCATTTGTTGCATCCGGTGGGGACATAACAGATTGATGCAGAATTGAATCCTCATCAGACAGTTGGGTTGTAGGAATATGCAAATTTATTCAGAAAAGTTTGAAGAACAGAAACTGTAAATTAAACACTTAATTTTAATAATTAATAAATGTATAAATTAATAATTAATAAATGACCAATTGAACACCATCTACGATTAATAAAAACAATGTGGAATGAATAAGTATCCCACCTGAATTGAATAAAAACCTTCATAAAGTTTTGAGTCTGAGTTTTTAAAGTTAAAGGTGCACCCCAACTAGTCTAAAGAGAGAAGCCTAAAAAGAGTAAGTTTCATGAGAGTGAGGAGAGGAGAAGTAATAAAGGGTGCAAGACATATAGTTTTCATACCCCTACAAGATACAAAGAACATTGTGTTCAACAACAAAATCTTCTTCGCGTATGGGGACTGAAGCGCTATTTCTAAATGAAACATAAGTTCCAAAGTTCAGTATCGACCAAGTATATTGTGACCTTCAAAATTAGTTTGTGGTTTCTCAACTCCTTCTCCCTCCCCAGAGATAAAGATGATATCAATTTCAGTAACTCAGGCATTTACTGAAACGCTGGCAGCTATTTAGAGAAATATAAAACCGTATTCATCAGGGTACAAAAGGACACACAGGTTTTTCGGTTAACATCCTTATATAAAGCAGACTCAACTTAATATTCAATCGTATAGTAATGTTAATAACAGTATTAATATTGAAATTACTCATGAAAGATAATTCATAAAACATTTCATAATGCATAAGATACATCTGAATATGCAACTTCTCAAAGGTCGATTCACCACGGATTATAATGACTTAGACTGTGTTATTACACGTTGCGTTGCATCGCGCCACGCCACGTAAATGTAAAACCTTTAGTCAATTATTAAATTATTACATATGTTACATTGTGTTTGGGATTTTAAGAACAAGTGGAAAATGTGCTGAATGTTTCATTTCATCCAAGTGAAATTAGCAAGCAGTTAGACTGAATTTACATTTGTTTTAAAAGCGGAGCCAGGCGCTAGTCGACGCAGGTTGCGCGTGCGTTAAGCCTCATCCATACTGCCAGATGTGCTCGTGGAGATTTGCGGTGCTGGGCCGCACGCGAATATAGCCAAGCATTACGAAACAGGCTGCGTGAGTGCGGCAAGTGTGAACGGCTCGTCTTTGAAGTGGGATTCATATGGAGGTAAATCAGTAGCTAAACTCGAGAGGTTGGACATCTGAATGTGAGAACTTGTCATATTAACATTCGTATTGGTAAGTTGAAATTTACACTCACAGCTCTGATGTGAAAAGCTGAATCTTTCAATTTGCACACACCAGACAATGATCAAACACCCGTGTTTTGAATTGGAAGTTGTAGATTAATAGTCACAAAAATGTGTAAAATGACATACACAAATGTTTACGACATATTTACTTTTGCACTTTACTTCAGTTTCGCTGCACAACGTCAAGTCGGCACTTACAACCTCTCAGATCTGGCAGTACGAGTTCAAATCCTAGCGCTCTGACTTTTGCTACTCTTTTTGCAGTATTCCTGTTGCAAAACTCACTTGTGCACTTGTATATGCAGATGTGAGAGCGCAGAGCCAGGGGCGGGGCTTTGGTGCGAATGAAGACATTTTATTGGTCGATGCCTGACCAATGAACAACGCCAGCCATCGCTACTTGCAGAGAAAGAAATTTGTGTTTTTATTTTATGCATATGTATCAGTTAGGCCTATTTGTATATCCCAAGCTTTTACATGATTTTAAGACACTGCATTCATTTTGTCATTCAGGTATTATCTAGTAGACAAATAATGCAACATCTTTCATATGTATATCCCACTGCATATTGCAGAGTAATATCGCTGCACCAGAGCAGCTGAGAAACAGTTGTGACATGCTTTGATCTCACCGCCACGCGGTCATGTGGAGCTATCAATAGTACTAAACATCTGGCGCTGTCAATCTATTTGAATGGGATTAATCAGGACAGACAGCGGTTTCACTATATTTGCAGCGATTTTTAGTAATTATTAACACATAATGTACATTGATTGTGCATGGCTGACTACGCCTAGCATTTTATTCTGGAGATGAAACAGTATTATATTCGCATTCGCATACTCCTTAGCAGTCAAATGTGATCAAACACCTTCAGTGGAACTTTTAAACCAATAAAATAACTGTACTACATAGCTCTTACATAGCTCTTACTTAGCTCAGTCCTGTTTAGTTAATTTGAAGAGATTATGATACTAAATAATATGCGCAATAATTATGATCCATGAATGACCATTTAAAATATAACAATTTCTAATATGCTTATTATTTATATTACAATAAGTGTAGTATTTAGGGTTAAAATAGAGAAAATGTTTTTAAATTCCAGTGCAAAGAGGCAAATTAGAGGCATTTGGTGTCCAGAAAGATAATATTCATATGTAATGCCATTGTTTAACCACTAGATGGCCTTATTGATGTTTAATAAATACATGTATTTAGCTCTACTCTAGTTGCTCAAAACAGTATTGCTGGTCATAACTGCTTATTTTTTAGGTTTTGCTTTTTAATGTACATTTAGACATTATCAAACACTCGATTTTTATAAGCTTTTTTTTATGTTGCATTTAAAAAGGTTCATTACTGACAAGCAAATTAGGAATTTAATCCAATGAAGAAGTTTAAATTATTTTTACAAATCATAAAAATAATAAAAACAACAGAGTTATGTTGCAAATTCTGGTACAGCGATATGCAGTGGGATATACATATGAAAGATGTTGCATTATTTGTCTACCAGTTAATACCTGAATGACAAAATGAATGCAGTGTCTTAAAATCCTGTAAAAGCTAAGGATATTCAGTGAAAATAGTTTGCAGTGTTTTACAAATAACTGATACATATGTATGAAATAAAACATTTCTTTCTTGGCATGTCGCGGTGGCTGGCGTTGTTCATTGGTCAGGCATCGACCAATAAAATGTCTTCATTCTCACCAAAGCCCCGCCCCTGGCTCTGCGCTCTCACATCTGCATATACAAGTGCACAAGTGAGTTTTGCAACAGGAATACTGCAAAAAGAGTAGCAAAAGTCAGAGCGCTAGGATTTGAACTCGTACTGCCAGATCTGAGAGGTTGTAAGTGCCGACTTGACGTTGTGCAGCGAAACTGAAGTAAAGTGCAAAAGTAAATATGTCGTAAACATTTGTGTATGTCATTTTACACATTTGGTGACTATTAATCTACAACTTCCAATTCAAAACACGGGTGTTTGATCATTGTCTGTGTGTGCAAATTGAAAGATTCAGCTTTTCACATCAGAGCTGTGAGTGTAAATTTCAACTTACAAATACGAATGTTAATATGACAAGTTCTCACATTCAGATGTCCAACCTCTCGAGTTTAGCTACTGATTTACCTCCATAGATTCACACCGCGTGGAGAAGAGAGGAGCGAGTATGAGAAGCATTCAGAGACACAGGCTGTGTGTGCGGTCTTCTGAATTGGGAATAGTGAACATACATTATAAACTTATTTCAAATAACTCTTTTGGGGAGATAAAATGTGTAAGATAACGTTCATGTACTAACAAAACACCTAAAAATGTATCTTTTATTCTCCAGTACTGAAAACATAACCAATAAGGGAGCTCTCTTGATATGCATTGTTACCGGGGGGAAGGAAGTCGACCGGAAGTTGAAGTCGGCCGCGTGCCGCCATCTTGTAGCAGAACTTCACTTGCATTAGCATCCCATTGACTCCCATTCATTTTGGCGTCAATTTGACAGCGAATAACTTTACATCTGAGGCGTTTAAAGACTCCATTTGTCCATTATTTATTTCTAAAGATACACGACAATGTATAAAGGGCTCCATTACCTTCTATGTTACATTATGGCCCCGTAGAAACAGTTTTTGTAAAAATAGGCTAACGATTGCGTCATAACCACTCGACTCTCTGTCGCACAGTAGAGAAATTACCGTACAGACAGGAGGAGAAGCTCGCAGGCAATCGGGGAGACGTCAAGAGATGGCGTACTGGCGTTACATTTTAAAATACTATACAAAATAATTAATCAGAATACTTACTCCTGCTCACTCACGCCAAAGAACTCCCCGCTCAAGCTCGCCGTCTCTGCAAGATTAACGATGGCAGTTTGCACGCACAGCTACTAGAAGATTTACATCTGTCAGACTGGTTGCTGACGTCATCAAGCTTAGTTTGAGTCTGCGCGTCAGAAACGGAAGTTCTAAAAATCGCTAAAAATGGGCTTCACTTGTCTCAATTGAGTTCCAATGGGGTCGCTGTGTCCATTTCTTTTACTGTCTATGATTGTTACACAGCTCTTGCAAATTACCTTCTTTGTTCGTTGTCTGTCGTTTCGAAGCTTAAGTTACGTAACATTTTTCTTTAGTTTTAATTTGCCTAACTATTGATCTGACCCTGTAGATGCCATAATTCCTAAGAAACTCTGTTTCTCTCCCGCTTTCTGTTTGTTTGTTTTTTAACGGGGCGCGTTTACGCAGTTGGCTAGAGCAGAGCTGATTGGGGAGAATGGAGGTGCGCTCACTCTATTGGTTAGTAAGACTGTCACTCAAGGCTGGCAGTCATGCATATGCTCTGGAACAGAGTAATATCGCGTCCACATCGCAGGCTTTTGTGATAAGCAAATCGCAACGTCTCAAATCGCGATTGAGTTTCAATTTCAATTAATCGCACAGCCCTAGGTGAAATTTAGCGCAGACCCGTATCGTGATAGATAGCATGCCATGGCCTCTGTATCAGGATATGTATCACATTGTGACTTTGCTGCTGATACGTAGCCCTATTATAGTATTTGTTGTACTGACTTTAAGACTAATACGATTTTTTTTTTAAATGAATAAATAGTGTCTTGGCACATTACTGTAATGAGATGTGTATGAATAATGTATATAAATGTGTAATGAATATTTTTCCTGATGTTCACACAGTTGCCTTGAATTTGTTTCAGCACATATTTGTTGTGGATACGAACAGATATTTTTCTCATCTTTTTTAGTTCCTTGTCACAATAATGATTTCTTAATGTGATGCCTGTGAGATATCTGCTCCATTTATCTTCAGTCTTTCTCTCAGTGTTAGTAATGTAGGGAAGCCGATGGGCCCATTACCCATGTATCCCGCGGCAGAAGATAATTACGGCTATGATGCGTGTGCTGTGCTCTGCCTGCCTTGTGTGCCAAACATCCTGGTTATTGCCACTGAATCAGGAATGCTGTACCACTGTGTGGTGCTGGAGGCAGAGGAAGAGGAGGATGGTGGAGTAAGACAAAATTGAATCAATACATCTCACAAATCCTCAAATGCAGCTTGTGCAGTGTGAGAGATGCTGAGCCCCTGTTTCTGTGCTTGTTCAGGCTGTAGAGAGATGGTCCAGAGGCTCAGAGACTGTGCCCTCACTTTATGTGTTTGAGTGTGTGGAGCTGGAACTGACGCTCAAACTGGCTGCTGGAGAGGAGGAGGAGATTACAGAGTCAGATTTCACCTGCCCAATCAGATTACACCGAGGTCAGGTCACTCAAGCACTCGCCACACCCAGAGGCTACATCATAATTTAAATACTTATGTTACACCGTAATGATACATCATTTGCTGGGGATGAGAATCAAATTAGTAGTATGTCATAAAATTACATTCTGATACCACAAACCTCTTTAGTAAGCATTAGTGTTTAGCTAAATTCTACTTGGCTGTTTGCAAATTTGGCCCCACATTTACTGTGAATGCTAAAAATATTTTACACCAGATTTTAGCGTGTGCTGATTTGCCACTCAGGAAACATTTTTTGTTATCATCAATGTTAAAATCAGTTGTGCTGCTTAATATTTTTGTGGAATATTTTTTTTGGTGCAGTAGAAATTTCAAAAGAACAATTATTTGATGTAATGTTTTGTAATATTATAACTGTCATTAATATTAATTTCTATCAAAACCCTTCTGTTTCAGACCCTCTGTGTCAGCACAGGTACCACTGCACCCATGAGGCCGGTGTTCACAGTGTAGGACTCACCTGGTTCAAAAAACTGCACGGGTTTCTGGAGTCTGGTGAGTACATCCTTTACTTCAGACATTTAAATATTTATGATTACAGTGTTTGAAGAACTCAATATGTATCTTGATGTTGCAGATGAGGAGGATAAAGACAGTCTGCAGGAGCTGGCGGCAGAGCAGCGCTGTATAGTGGAGCACATCCTGTGCACCAGACCTCTCGCTAATAGGTAGAAGAACACTCACAGGAAACCAGAAGCTAAAACCCAGATCTCTTGTGAAACAAAAACCCAATTTGTAGATGTTTAAGCAAACCTTAAGGGACGATGAGTAAGCGCTGTAGATTACTGGTGCTTATTTAAATTCCCCTCTTGTCTTATCTCTCTCTCTCAGTTTGCCGGCTCCTGTTCGTGGGTTTTGGATAGTGTCAGACCTGTCCCTGGGAGCCACCATGATCTGCATCACGAGTACCTACGAGTGTCTCCTGCTCCCTCTGCTGTATGTGACAAGCACACTCTGGCTCTTTCCCTATTTGTTAGGGCAGGGTTTCCCAAACGGGGGATTGTGAGGGAACTGTAGGGGGGTTGTTAGTTTAGGCCGGGGAAGCTAATTACAAATGATATCAAATGTAAAAATTCAAACAATATAGCAACTCTTTGATGTGCTGTGTGTTTCTGAGTGAAGCATGCAGCGTATTTCATTATAATTATCAGATGCTGTCAAAATTTGTCTTTATTTTTAGAATTAGAGATGAAACCTATTAATAATGATAATAATTATTATTAGTAGTATTATTACCAGCACCGGAGAACATGCAAATGTGTTGTTAAATCATTGATATAATAACTTTCCAGCTCAGGGGTTACATTAATTCAATATTTTAAAGGGTTTATATATTTAAGGTGTTCAGCTTGCAGGAAAGTTTGGGAATCGCAGTGTTCTATCATCGTTGAAAGTACATTACTTGCTATCTGGTTTTTAGGATTTGATCAGATTATATAAGATTTTCTTTTTGAATGTCGATGTAGAAGCTCTATTCGTCCCCCATCCCCTCCGTTGCTCTGCTCTCATCCGGGGGTGGGGTCAGGAAGCTCTCCTCTGCGTGGATTGGCTGAAGACTCCTTCGAACAGCATATTCGCAACATCCTGGCACGCAGCTCAACCAATCCATTAATGCTGAGGTAAAATGTGACTGCTTATATTAAGTTTTTTAAAAAATCGTTAAAACCAATTTAAGATTAAATGATTAATCACCTGGACTATCAGCTGTTTAGGCCTGCTAGATCATCCTGGTCTTACCCTTTAGAGCTGGTAGACCATCTTGAACCAGCAACAGACCACCTACATATTCCCTAATGGAGCTTAAGCACTTTAACATGTTTTTTTTTTATTTTTTGGGGGGGGGGCATTATATTATATTGCGTTAGCTATATTAAACTAATATTTCTCATTCTGAATGGATGTTTTCTGAACTTTATTGAAGCTGTCGTTGAGGTTGTCACATTCTTGTGTGTGTGTGTGTGTGTGTGTGTTTTAGGGCAGGTGATAAGGACTCGTCTCCTCCTCCTCCAGAATGTCTGCAGCTGTTAAGCAGAGCCACACAGGTGTTCAGAGAGGAGTACATCCTCAAACTGGGCCTGGCGCATGAAGAAATGCAGAGAAGGTACAAGATTTGTTTTGTTTTAGGATCATTTTGTTAACAGCTATTTTTAAAATATTTTTTTTTAATTGTGGTACTGCTCAAAAATGTGGGTGTCAGTATTATTTTTATTTAACAAGAATGCATTCAATTGATCAAAAGTGAGACTTTTACAAAAAAATAAAGATTTTTTTTTTTTTTTGAATTATGAGAATTTTTTCATTGTGATATTTTCATAACAAACATGCACGTCTACCACAATCAGATGAATAATATGCAAGAAATAAACTGTAATGTGAACATTATATGTAAATTATATGTAAAACAAAATAAAATGTACAACACAAGTTTAGGGTCATAAAAATTTATTTATTCTAAAATCAAAACTTTTATCCAGCAAGGATGCTTTAAATTTATCCAAAGTCAAGACTTTTACAATGTTACAAATGATTTGTTTCAAATAAATGCTGCTCTTTTAAACTTTTTTAATTCAAAGAATCCTGAAAAAAATAGCAGCACAACACAACAACGTTTCTTGCACACACTATATATATATATATATATATATATAGTGTGTGTTTATATATATTTGTGTGTGTGTGACCCAAAACATTTGAACTGTAATATATACAACTACTATAGTACTTTCATTTGCACCATGGTACCAGTGCAGTACTATTGCAGTACGAGTATAAAAGTGTCCCACATAACCGCCTAATCAACAGTTCTTGTTTAGTAGTGTGAAACTGTTGTAGTCCACGTAAATACATCTGTGATCATTTATTTCATGATTGTCCCCTTTTCAGAGTAAAGCTCCTGACCGGCCAGAAGAATAAGCAGCTGGAGGATCTTGCTCTTTGTAGAGAGGAGAGGTGACCCCAGCACTGCCTGAATAGCACTAATCACAACCACACATACAGAAACACATTTAGCTCCGTTGAGTCATTGAGAATGACTACATGTACAAGTACTACGAATAGAAAGCAATTATATTATTATTGAGTCTGGTAGAAATATATGAGTGGTTTACGGCAGCATGTGCCTGTGCTAAAGATGGTTAATGTGATGGTGTTGCAGAAAAAGCCTGAGAGAGGCTGCGGAGCGGCTGGCTGATAAATATGAAGATGCCAAGTACCGTCAGGAAGCCATCATTAACAGGTTCACCTTCCTTTGAAATTAGTTAAATAGAAAAATGTTGAAATTGGCATATTTTTCTGAACTTTCTGAACTTCCTTATTGTAACTAAGATCCAACCATGTCTGTGTGTGTGTAGAGTAAAACAGATTTTGGGAAGTCTGCGGAGTCAACTTCCTGTGCTGTCAGACAGTGAGAAGGACATGAGGAAGGAACTGCAAACCATCCATGATCAGCTCCGTCACCTTGACAATGGCATTAAACAGGTCTGTTTAATGCAGATGGTAGTCTGATATGTACACTGCTTCACCATGTATCCTAGTTAAAACCTGGATTGTTTTGGCAGCGTTCCTCTGTTGCCGTGAGCAGAGCGGAAGTATGTCATTTCCCCAGAGTCACTGTGTGCTGTAATGTGTTATCAGGTGAACATGAAGAAGGAATATCAGAAGAAGCAGATGAATACAGGAGCATCTCCGGCTCGCTCCAGTCTCACACTCAACGCCCAGCAGAGGAAGTGTGTCCAGGGAGTGCTGAAAGAACAGTATGTACAGAGAGTTCCCACCTGCTTTACTTCACACATATACAAAACACCAAATGTCAATGCTAGCGCCATTCATACTGTAAAGTGTGTATTCAAGGACGCTTTGTAGAGGTCTGTTGTTGGTCTGTGACCATCTCTTATTCTGTAGCATGAATAAGTCATATTATACCTTGAAACCAAGTGAATAAAAAGAAATGATAGATATAGATTATAGAAATTACAAATTCTATTTTTAAAACCATGACCGTGTTCTACAAGACTGCAAATATAGTTTTGTATTTAGTCTGTGATGTGGGTGAAAAAAACACATCCCAGTTAATTTAATGCAAATAAACTAATTCCTGTTACTGTTATTCAAAGAAAAAAAAAATTAAAAGTTACTATAATGCATGCTACCATAATGTGCAGAAAACTGTTATTGTATCATGCAAAAGATTTAATCACTGTTATTATGCAAGAAAACCGATCTATTAATGCTATGCAAAAAACCTTATCCCTGTTACACAGTAAAGAAAAAAATGAGTCTGTTACTGTTACACACAAAAAAATCCGTTACTGTTATGCAAAAAAAAAACTGTTAACGTTACATATAAGGCTCAGTCCTGTTACCAAAAAAAATCCCTGTTACTGTTATACATAGACTTGTCCTTGTTGCTGTTACGCAAAAAAACTGTTACATCAAGGCTCAATCCTGTTACGCAAAAAAACAAAAACAAATCCGTTACTGTTACGCAAAAGTAACTTGCTGTTACTCAAAAAAACAAAACAAACAAATCCCTTTTACTGTTATACTTAAGACTTATCCTCATTGCTGTTACACAAAAAACAAATCCGTTACTGTTACACAAGACACTCATCCTTGTTGCTGTTACGCAAAAAAAATTGTTACAGCTACACAACAGATTCATCCTTGTTGTTGTTTCTCAAAAAACAAATCCCTGTTACTGTTACATGAAATACTCAATCCTGTTATGCAAAAAATCCCTGTTACTGTTACACATAGACTCATCCTTGTTGCTATTCCGCAAAAAAACTAAAACAAATCCTTATTTCTCTTACACAAAACTTATCCTTATTGCTGTTATACAAAAAAAACACAAATCTGTTACTATTATGTAAAAAAAAAAACTTGTTACTGTTACACAACAGGTTCATCCTTGTTGCTGTTACTCAAAAAACAAATCTGTTACTATTACACAAAAGATTCATCCTTTTGTAACTGTTATACAAAAAATCTATAAATCCTTTTTTCATAAAAGACTCTTCCTGTTACGCAAAAAATCTGTTACTGTTATACATAGACTCATCCTTGTTGCTGTTACGCAACAAAAAAATCAAATCCATGTTGTACAAAAGACTCATCCTTGTAACTGTTATGCAAAAACATCCCTTTTACTTGTTACACAAAAAACCTCCCCATTTCCATGTGCAAATCTTAACCTTGTTACTGCAACGCTGAAAAAACCTAATTGTAATGTAGAAAATCTATTTTATATATGAAGTGTGTATATTATTTTTTATATTTTTAATTATGTGTGATGTTAATTATAGTCAAATAAGAATCAACTTAAGTAAAATGTTTAAATGTCCAGATGTCTTATGATACTGGAGGGGGGATCTTAAATTTTTTTCTTGATTATGCATTAAGCGATGAACGTATATAACCTATATAACTGTTGTGTTAGTCCAGTGATTCTGAACAGCTTACTTCTGTCCTGCAGGGGAGAGCACATCGCTGGCATGATGAAGCAGATCAAGGACATCAAGAACCATTTCAGTTTCTGACCATCAGCAATCAACAGTCCTCAAAGGCCAATAGATGATCATTTTTATAGTATTCAGTGAAACTACAAAAGAACCAAATGGCATCTCTTTAAACTCCTTTAAAGTATAGTATTTGACCCAAAACTCTCATATTAAGAAGGGCTTTAAAAAAGAATTAGCTGGGATTTTTGTATAAACTATTTTTTTGTTGTTTTTGTAAGTGGTATGTGCATGTACACATCTCCTGGACAATAAAGAGTTCTGTACTTTGAAGTGAGTCTTTCCTGTGTATGTTGCTGTGAGAGTTTATCAGCTGTGAGACAGCAGTGTTGGTCATTGGTGTTATTTCCTGAACTGAGACAATGGCTTATCTGAAGAGGTCATGCTGGATATGAAGACTTCTCCCTCTTTTCCTTCCCTCCTCTAATCACAAGGCAGAATGTGACGAGGAAAAAGATCATGTCAAGAACAAGGAGAAGGAATGTCTCGGGTTTAAAAGATGATGAGCTCGACTGTATCTGTTGTTTATTACCAAAGTTAAAGGGATAGTTCACCCAGAAATGAAAATTCTCAAATTAATATTCAATTACTCGCATGTTCCAAACCTGCAAGACCTTCACTCATCTTTGAAACACAAATTAAAATCTTTTTGATGAAATCCAAGAGCTTTCTGACCCTGCATAGACAGCAATGCAGCTGACACATTAAAGGCCTAGAAAGGTAGTAAGGACATCGTTAAAATGGTCCATGTGACATCAGTGGTTCAACCGTATTTTTATGAAGCTACGAAAATAATTTTTGTGCAAAGAAAAAAAAACTTTATTCAACAATTTCTTCTCATCCGTGCATTCATGACAGTACCACGATGCATGAATGAAGGTCTTGCAGTTTTGGAGCGACATGAGAGTGAGTAATCTGGGTGAACTACCCCTTTAATCTTGATTGCTCTCTACAGTAATGTACTGCTCCTTTACAAGTAATTTACTTTACAGTGGATGTCTGTGGGGCAAAGCATTGGAATCCCATTTCCACCACCAAACGAAAAAAGAATCATGCTTTCAATCAACCATGATGAAAAGTAGAAATTATGAAATTCACAGTCATGACATACAAAGTCAATTTCTTTTCATATTTGACAGTTATCATAACTGACTTTTAATAATTTAGACTCTTTGCTGTAATTGTGACATATTTGATGTCATAATTGACTTCAATTTTGACATGAATTTAAATTTCTCAATTTAAGCTTTTTTCTATTTCAACATCTCAATTATGAGAGAAGTCACATGACAAATTGATAGTCAACTTTTCGTCATAATTGACTCAGTTATCTCATAATTAAGACTTTTTATATCAATTGACTTTCTGCTTTGACTTGTAATAACTTCAGCTTTTCTCAATTTCGGCTTATGGCAATTTAACCCTTTTCCCATAATTAAGACGGTATTAGGCCTTATTTGGATTATATGTCAACAGACGTTTTATTTCCTAATTTTGACTCTTTTATTTCAACGCTTTTCTCCGAATTTTGATCTATAACCCAAGCATGATTCATATTTCTAATGTCACAGAAATGACACGATGTTATTGAAATGTAAAATGCATTAAAAACAATATATAATCACAGGTCTTAAACATTTGTGTGATCAAGGGAACGAAAGCGAAAAAGGTGAGTGGAACGACTACTGATTTCAAATCCACATCAAACTTGCGTTTCAATTTGTTTTATTATATAGATATATACAGGGATATGTACACAGTACAGTATATAAATCTACGAGGGCTTCTGCATTTGCAACACAGCATGCAAAGAACAGAAATATAACTGTTATCGTGAAAGTATCTCAACAATCACTCTTCACAAAGCCAGTAGAAATGACTGTCATGAATTATAAATTAAGTCTTTTTAAAACAATTTTCATTAAAAACGGTAGTCTCTTTCCCCCTCATCAGTTATTAGAGTTCAAACAGTGCCTGCTAATGAAAAATGTAGTTCCTAAAATATTCCGACGTCAAGACTACACTGAAGTGAATCGCTTCTGTTGCTCTGTAGTGAAACAAGAGGCCATTGAAGTAGCAATTACATGAAGCTTACGTAAGTGTGTCTGCAATGTGAAGACGGCACGGGACGTGTGCGCGCTGAAGTGCAACTTAGAGATAATAAAATCCACAAAACACACGGTCTTAATATGATGCACATATTCACACAGGAGAGCTTCATCTTCATCCTCATCATCGTCAGATCGCAACAGCAGCAGAGGTCATGCTATAGTAGCGTTGTTAAAGTGTGTACTCATCAGATGTAGTTGCTCAGGAAACTTAATTCATTGTATTTATCGATGTAAAAAGCCACACATTTTAATACATGAATATTCTGTCTGAATTCGAATTTCCATTGACAACTTTCTTACAATTATAAAATTAGCAGACTTGAATTTCAACATGCAAGAAGAGGGTTTAAACTATCCTTTTGTTTGTTTTTGTGTTTCAGAATTTCAGCCAATTTTCATTCTAAAGCCACACGCGTTTTTTTTTTTTATCAAGACTTAACTCTACAGCCTGAACTAAAACATATTTTTAATTTTATTTTAAAAAGACCATGCCATAAAATCACATGCCACTTCTGGTCTTGGTCTTGTAAAAAAAAAAAAACAGATTTTTTGCATTTAGACAACTGAATATAAAAATCACACACACTTGTTTCCTGTAGCTGAGTTACATCGCCTGGCATCCATTATTTTAAAGTAAAAATGAGCCAGAAAATTATTTAAAACCTTTAGCCCTTTCCATGTTTTCATCTTCTCAATATGATTTAAACGAACGATGTCATCATTAAGGTCATCATTGATCAGCTTTGGTTTTGTGAATCCTACACACTATTCTGTTTACGCCACAGACAGACAGACAGATTATTATACCCTTTAACAAGGTACACAAGATGCCCCTTAGTCCCACAGAACATCCCAATGACTGCAAATCATAAACATAAGTGTGCTTTCATTAATATACAAACAGCAGAATGATGGATAAAACACTAAAGCGGTTAGTGTAAGTGCTGTTGCTGTATACTCCACACAAATCAAACGAATATCAAACCAGACGTTAACTGCAAAAATCATCAGATGTGTTTGCAACATCCTTCTGAAAGAAAAAACAAAAAACACTTGCACACAGAAAAATATGCAGAAACATCAGTTGGTTCTAACAAAAGTAGAAGTAACTTCAAGCAAAGGTCACCAATTTTGTTAAAATTGCCAGGAAGTGAAAAAAAAAAACAGAAAAAACAGACTGTGGAGAACTTGCAGGGTCTAAGAAGTCGGATGTTGATGAAAAGCGATATGACGCAGCTAGTAATTACATCCCAGTGAAATGATTGGCGGACGAGGAGAAACAGTGTCGCTTGTGAAAACGTAGGAGGCGGGTCAAAAAAGGAATCACAGTCTTGTGTATTAACTTAACTAACGCATTATACACAAATAATCTGTATACAAGTATGTACAAAACACTTCAGAAGTGTCTGTTTCCTTCATAGGTCACCGCTGCTAGCTTAGCAGATGGAAAGACGAGGAAGGAAGAGAAGGGAACTTTAGGAATGGGACAGTCATGTTAGCTGATCCTCACGGACCCATTTTCTCATTTCCTGAACTGAATGAGGAATAAAAGCAGCGTTCGTTGAAAGATTGCCAGATCTCTTCCTGGGATCTGCTTTTGGAGACTGCATTAGAAGGGACAAACCCTTCACTCAATTTGAGACGGGAGTCTTTTCGTGCTCTTGAGAACACGCATGTCCGAGCTGGATAGCAGTAGTAGGAATCAGTAGTGTTCACTCGAGTCTTCCTCACTAAATTCGGTTTATGGAGTCAGGCCCAAGATCTGGGGTACACAGGTGGAGTGTGTGTGTTCATGTGCACAACGGAGTTATAAGGAGGAAGGGACATCATGTCTCAGGAAGCTGGCTGATGTCTGTAAGGTTGGTGTCGTTGAGGATGGCACGGATCCGCTCTAATGAGTCTGCTTGCCGGATGCGCTCCAATTGCACCTGTAGGGAGAACAAGAACACTGTATCTCCAGCTGGACACGTGTGTGTGTGTGTAAACTATAATGATCCCAAAAACAATCACGAGTCCATCCTGTTTTTGTTTTTTATAAGGAGGGCTAGGAGTGTCTTTAAAAAAAAAAAAAAAAAAAACATTTTATTCTTGTTTAAAATGCTACATTTAAATGAAAAAAAAAAAAAAGTAAAACAGAATTATTGCAAAATATTACTACAATTTAAAACAATATATTTTAATATATTTGAAAATATGATTTATTTCTGTAATGTAAAGCTGAATTTTCAGCATCATTATTATATATTATCCAGTCTTCAGCGTCACATGATCCTTCAGAAATCATTCTAATATGATGTTTTGGTGCTCAAGAAACATTTCGTGTTGATTTTGAAAATAGTTGTGCTGCTTAATATCTTTGTGGAAACATCTACAAAAGTTTATAATATTGTCTTAACAGTCAGTTTTGATTAAGTAAATGCATCCTTGCTGAATAAAAGTATGAAATTATATATATTTAATTCATTAATTCATGTTTGAAATCATATTACATGGACAGTCCTAGTCATTAAAACATACACTCACTTGAGATGTATGAGAGCACAAACTATCAAGGAACATTTACTGAAGAATTTCCTAGATTTGCATCAAAAAAAAAAAAAAAAAGGTCATGTGACTTTTTGCGCTACTATCATCTGCGTGAACAGTCTTGGCATGCTGTGTTGTGCCTCAAGCAGTCCTTGATGTTCTACAAGTGAAATGTGTTTACCTGAAGGGTCTGGGACAGCTTGACGAAATCTCTCTGGACCTGCTCGCTGACATCCAGCTCTGTCTGAAGTCTCTGCGCCTTGTCTTTCTCTTCAAACACCTGAGTCTCCAAAGCACTCTACAACACACACACACATTTTTTTTTTTTAATTAGGGTTTCAGTTTACGTTAAAATACAAGTATATATTAAAGTGCCCTATTATGGGGTAATGAAAGGTTCATATTTTGGTTTTGGGAGTCCCCAACAACAGGTTGACATTCATGCAAAATTAAAATACACTTTCATTGTCTTACAATATGCATTATTTTTTTAACTTCTTTGCTCAATGACTCCCAAACGATTCACACAACGATTCATTTTTCCAAACCCCTTCTTTGCACGATGCTAATCTGCGGTGATTGGTCCGATTAATTATCCCTTCTAGCCTTAACAGCAGTGCTGCTTTGTGTACAGCGTTACCGTGGAAACGGCTATTTTACTGCTCTAAAAGCAGCACCTAGAGGCAAAGAATGAATTTGCATTTTCATTCAAACCAATGAGAAAAGACCTGTTTTTATACAGTCTATGGAAAAGACCAACAAGTGAGTGGGCAATATGTTCATGTTTCATGTTGACATCAACATGAAATGACTTGGGATTCGTTTTAAAAACGACTCGTTTCAATGATTCAGAGTTGACTCTTTCTTTTGAGAGACAATAACTTTATACACAGTGCACTTTCAGATTTAAAACTCTGCAGGATGTTTTCAGTCACTTAGAGCTGTGCTACACACTGCATGAAAGATCATTTTCAAAAATCCATAATAGGGGCACTTTAAATAAATCAAGCATGCAATCTTTTGTTTGATGTAAATCCAATACTGCTGTTTGTATTGTAGAATTCTGCTTATCTTATCAAATGATCCATCACATGCACAGGAAGCACGGAGTAGACTATGAACTTCGCAATGAGTTTTTATGAGAAACATAACTCAAAGATCAGCAAGCAGAAGTCTAGTGTGAAAGCAGAGCGCAGTGATCACATGGGGGCTCAGACCTTGCTGCCGAGGGCATCTTTTAACTGTTTCTCCAGACTGTTCTTCAGGCCCTGGACACTCTCCAGCATCTGGCTCTTCTCTGCCAAGCTGCTCTCCAGCTGTTGTAAAAACCACCAGATTGGTCAACAAGTACAGACAACAACAAAACACTGATGATAATAATGACTTAAAATACTGTAGGAAAAAGACTCCTAATACTACTACTACTAGTACTACTAATAAAATTCTTGACCCATTTTATGACATTCGAGCCAAAAGGTAATAAAACTGCCTTGAACTTCTACCCTACCTGTTCCTTCTCGCTCTTCACTCTTTCCAGTTCCGTTTTCAAGCTGGAAAAAGATGCTGTATGTTGGAAGACAAAAAAAAGCAAGGTCACATGCTTTGCATTAGTCAGTGCATGGCTAGTTCTCCTATGACAAGAGCACAAGAACAAGGCAGGCCTTCTGCTCTGTAAAAAGAGGAATCATTCGCTCAAACATCTGCGTGTTAGTGCTGCTGACTGAGCCAGAATGAAAACTGAAAACTGTGACCTGACAATGAATTCAACATGACTGGAACATTACAAGTAAATAGTTGTGGGTGTGTTTTATGAAGGTTTATGAAGGTTCTCCTCAAGCTTGGACTATTGTATCGGCACTGTGTCACCTAAAGAACCCTTACAAGCAGAATTAAGGTTGCCTCTGAGCAGTGCTGGGGACTAACTAACTAACTAACTAACTGAAAGATATGGAGCTGATATTTCATTATCCAGTAGAGTAAACATATGATGTACTGTTTTAAAATAGTGTAGCATTTTTAATGACTTTAACGAGTAACAAAGTCCTACAGTGTAGCTTAAAAAAATCTAAATTGCAAGCAGGTAATAATTAGTTAAATACTATCTATTATCACCATGTCTTTGACTTTGACTTAATTACTCGAAAAATTAGGGCTTTTCTAGTAGTATTTAGAGTAAATTATTATTAATAATATTTAAGTATTATCACTTAAATATTGTTATGTGCAATGTGAACCACACATCACGCCTAACCACGCATCATTTTTAGTCAACAAGATAGGTACTGCTAAAAATAAGTTATGAAATGGTGAAAACAAATAAAAAACAATTTTTGTCCCACCATAAGTTTTTTTAGAAAACCTGTTTCACTTGGAAATGCATCACAGTAACTGATTAAAAAAAAAAATACTGCTGTTCAGTTTGGGGTCAGTAATATTTTTTAAATAAAAATTAATACAATAATAAAATAAATTAATACTTTTATCAAGGATGCATTGAACTGATCAGAAGTGACATATTTATAATGTTAATGTTCAAATTGTACTATATTTTATTTTACTGTATTTTTGATCAAATAAATGCAGTCTTGGTGAGCATTTTTCAAAAGCAAAAACAAATCTTAACACCAAATGCTTTTTTTTTTTTTTTAACTTTCACTTTAAATATACTTGCCTACAAAAGACTAATTTGGCCATAATTGAACTGCTTTAAGCTTGACAACAGTTACAAAGTAATTTCCACAAGTATTCTGACAACATTTCAAATGCACACAAAAGAGTGTGGGGTGACACTTCTATTATGTCATGCACACTTGTAGGAGCATGACCACATCCCGAGTTGAATTTCTCCAAGCTGAACCCAACATCATGTGAAGATATGTTAGTATTAGTGTAGTACACAGCTAAATGAAGTAGTACGCCGTGATGTGGATATGACAGAGCAGGTTCTGTACACACAGTGCTAATGGGTTTAGGGTGTGTTAGGATGGCATCGGTGGTGCCACTACAGACAGACACGACCTAGACAAACAAACAGTCAGGCAGGGATTCATACCTTCCAGGATGTCTGAACACAAGTCACCAATGCAGAGAGAAGTGGAGGAGAAAAAGACAGTATTGAAATGCAAGCAGATAAATGTGTGCACTCCTCTGATTGAAGGAGCTTCATAAGCTCTTTTATGTGTTTAATCAGTTTTGGATTTGGATCAGAAGTTGGATTTAGTTACATTATTCCAAACCACTAAAGATTCACATTTCAAAGCCTCAGTGTAAACCAGTGTAAACATTCAGTGCCGCTGAGAGAAGCTTTTGATCATTCAAGCCAAAGTAAGGGTAGGCGGGGGATATAAATCATCTTATATCACGGAGACATTTCATAATGTACTTATTTTAGCATGAAATTCAACTGGAAAACAGTTCTTTATTATAACATAACCATGAATCTTTTTATCATCTAGTGAATTAAATGCTTTACAAACAAGCTGACAAAATGAATCATGATTTAATTTTTCCTCCTCTTTCTTTTTTTTAATGAGAACTTGATAAAATCCTACTTTAAAAACATTTAGGATCATACAATTGAATTACATAAATATACTGAACGAAAAAGGCTGTGAATCAGTAGCTTAAAACTATAAGAATATATATATACACATATACATATATATACATACATACATACATATATATATAGTATATAATATATATATAGTATACAATAGATATGTTTCAAATATTATTCAATGAATTCTGTAGCTCATACTGCTGTTCTTCAAATCTTAATCTGGAGGGCCAATGGCAACCCTAATTAAACACAGATGAGCAAGCTCACCAAGGTCTTCAGGATCCCTAGAAAATCACAGGTAAGTGAGTTTGATCAGGGTTGGAGTTAAACTCAGGGCAGTGGTCCTCCAGATTTGAGGAACCCTGGTATAAAGCATCATGGAGTCCAACTGTTAGCTTTCTTTGATTATCAGAACCAACAGACATCTGCAATCCACTCACCAATCTCTTCTTTACAGCCCTCTATCTCCAGCTGTAGAGTGTCCTCCAGGTTCTCTTTGAGACACTGCTCTGCCTGAATCTGCTCCTTCAAGAACAGAATTTCAGCCTTCAGCTTCTCCTCCAAATGCTCTGCCGCTGTGTGCGCAGAAACAATGTCCTCCCTGTACTGCAGCACCAGCTTCTGAAGTTCCTAGGTGGCAAAATGATGTTAAAAAATAAATAGTTCAGACTGTATAATCTGATTGGATGAGCTCAGTATCCAATATATACACATCTGTGTATATATATATATATATATATATATATATATATAAAACTTTAATATAATATATATATAACTTTTTACAACCGTAAATTTCCGCCAACTTTTAGGTGATCATGGGATAAGTATATTTGAGTAATGTAAAGAGTTTCAACTAATAGGAAAACAAATTTTACATAATGTTCTAAGATTTTATTTAGCCATTTTTAGAGATATTAAGATTTTTTTTTTAATTTTCCTGATTTTTAATCATTCAAGATGTTATTACTAATTTAATTTTTCTTCATAATGTTCTAAGATGTTTTTTTTTTATTTTGCCCATCATTTTCTATTTACATTTATCAATCAGAAATATTATTTCCCTAATGTTTTCCCATAATTTTTGAAGATTTTATTGATTAAAAAAAACTATATATATGATTTAAGATTTCATCATCAATTTTCCTATTTATTATTTCAATTTCTAATATTTTCCAAGTTTTCTATGATTTTATCAGTTTCCCTTTTTATTAAATAATTTTCTTAGAGTCAAATAATATTCCCGATCAGTTTTTATGATTGTATTGAACATTGGCTCTTGGTATAATTTTTATTTTCCAAAAAAACATTTGCTCATCCTGCTGACAAAATAAAAAAATAAAAAATTGCTGCACACTTGATGCATTTCAGCCAATAACACCTTCCTCAAAGTGCATCAATAATACAAGATATAAATAGTGCATCAAGATATAATATCAAGATATAATAACTCATTTCTCTTTTCACTTTGTGTCATGCCTAACAACAGTCCTTTACCTCGTCTGCAGAATTACTGTAATATTTGACATATCTTCTTACTATGCTGCCAAAGATGGGGGACCAATCAAACAGGGTGTGTTCAAATGTTAAAGCTGATTGATGAAGCGCAGTGGAACTGAATAGAAGGTACATTTACAGGTGCAACTCGCATATGTTGTAGTACCTGTACAGTGGTGGGCATGTGAAAGTCCTCTTGCTGCTGCAGTGTCATGTGAAGTCTGTGTTTACCCTGAAGACTCTCATTATCTCTCTGCAGTCTGTTCAGCTCTTCAGTCACCTGCTCTCTGGACTGTAGCAGCACAGCCTGAACACACACACACACACACACCACTTAGCCTAAACCCACTGGATGCCACAAATGGTTTTCTAAAGCAGATATCCAAGTAAAGTGGAAAACAGTCCATTATAAAAGAGGGTTTTTAAAGAAATCGGCCAATAAAAATATCAGTGACAATGAGAGATTCACCGTGCATTCCTCAGTTAATAACTAACTGACAGAAACCTTTCAAGGGTGATTTATTTAGGAGATCATGTCACAACAGAATCAAGTTTATCATCCTAATAGTGCAACTTCAGATTTGAAACAGATGTGCCTCAAGAAAGTGCATGAATACTGAATGCCAAAAGCTGCTTTTATGCATTAGTACAAATCACATAGTCGTGAAAGAGAAATTCAAAATAGGACAATATCTAAACCAAGACATTCTTCATTAAATATTTTTTCAATGGAAAAAATCAAAACGTGCTTTCAATGAAAGTCATCAGGCAAAGCAAGTGAATGTTGTTGTTTAGGAGTGTGTGTATTTGGTCATACCATCTGTTCCTGGGTGTTCCTCTTGGCCTGGCTGAAGGCCTGTTGGAGAGCACTTATGAGAGATTCAGACTCCTCAACTTTCTGCTTCAACTCAGAGATCTGTGCACCAGACAAATGAAAATGACTCATTTGACTTGGAAGAACAGTAACATTCAGAGCAGTCCATACATTCTTCACATTTGTGGAAAATACTGTGAAGACACTGTGGCTGTATTCTAATGCCTGGTGAGCTGCCTAACCACACATCATTTTTAGTCAACAAATACTTGCTCTTCTAAACAGCTGCCTTGTTAGGTACACTACTGCTCAAAAGTTTGCGTTCGGTAAGATTTTTTTTAATGTTTATGCTCACCAAGGCTGCATTTATTTGATCAAAGACAGTAAAAACAATAATATCATGAAATCTCATTACAACTTAAAATATATTAAAATAGAAAACAGTTGTTTTAAGTTATACATTTATTCCTGTGATGGCAAAGCTGACTTTCAGCAGCCATTACTCCAATCTTTGGTCTCACATGATCGTACATACACGTATAATTCTAATATGCTAAATTGTTGCTCATAAGACATTTCTTCTTGTTAATGTGGGCGGAGTCGACTGCCGCCACCTTGGCAGTGCATCACTCGGATAATCAAGATAGAAGACCTAGATAGCATATTCTACATCCCCTACCCAATACCTAAACTTAACAACTACCTTACTAACTATTAATAAGCAGCAAATTAGGAGTTTGGGGCAAAAATTGTAGTTATTGGTTTGTTTATAGCGAAAACTGGACCATAATATAAAGTGTGATCCAAAAATCTAAGTTTTGTGGCTTATGAGATTCCATTTTGGTTAGTATGCTTCCTTAGGGGTTAATACGTAACTGTTATCTTGCTGATATGAGGAAATATTAAAAAGATGTAACATTACTGTAGTTTCCTCAGTATATAGGATGTTACAATTAGCATGTGAACCCATCCAGGTTTAACCTGTCAACAGATTTGTTTTTCACCCAATCCATCAGAGAGATGAGCTTTACCTTGGCAGTAGTTTCCTCACAGGCCTGTTTGACAGAGTCCTCTAACTCCTGCCTCTCATTCATCGTCCGCTCCAGCTGATCGTTCGCCTGCCGCAACATGGCCTGAAGCTTTTTAACCTAAAGGCAAAGGAAGTTCACGGTGTAACAATTAAATTAAACAATTAAAACAGTCTGTCCTTTTGAATCAGTTCATTATGGGCCTTGTACATGTTATTAGTCGCATAAAAAACAAACCTGATCTCGTGTCTCGGCCTCTTGTCCCTGAATGACCTGTAGCTGTTTTTCATAATTAGAGCACATATCACATCGCCGCCCCAACTTCCTTCCAGCGTTCTTCAACTGGGGTGAAACCACACCAAAAACAAACACAAGTAGTATTATGAAAGCATATTTAAGTGCGTTGCATTGTGGGATACACTTCTGTATGTCCTACAGAAATCTGTTTTTTACTGAGGAGATCACTCAGTAATGATACAGATTTAAGTTTTACAAAACTTTATTTTGAAATGGACATTAGTGGAAATGATGGCAACTTATAGTTCAGTGAGTCAGATGTTGAATCAGTAACCTCTGACTGATTTAGTGATTCAGTGAGGGATTCATTACACTGATTTGAAAAGAACTGGCTATGGTTTCACTGTAAGTTTCTGATTTACTAAAAAGAACCAGCTCGAAAGATTCATTTGTTTGGTAACTGAATTACCAACATACTGGTTGCATTGTGTTTCTGATTCCCTAAAAAGATAGGCTCAGAAGAGTCATTTGTTCATGGAATTGGACAATGGTTGTACTGTAGGCTTCTAATGGCTATATAAAAGCATATGTGGTAGATCATACATTAAAAAAGCCATACTGCACACAGTATAAATACCATGTAGTTAAAAAATATTGCAAGCAAAATGATAATATGGCATTCCAAATATATATAGTTCAGTCATGAAACTCTAGATGGCACAGGCTGACTGGTTTTTAACGTAGCTGATGATATTCAGAGAGTTAAACGACTTGGCACAAGCTGATTGGTTCATGCTGCATATGCAGCCAATGAGCTTACTGCCTTGCATTTATATGGCTGGCTAGTGTTCACTTGAGATTCCTGCAGCGCGTTTTTTCTCTGAAACTCAAAAGCTAGATAAGTAAGCGGTCTTCACCCTGATTTCAGTGCATTATTGCGTTCGTCAGATGTACATTTTCAAACTAGAAAACATAAAAGTTGTAAAACTATGCGCAGGTTATTCGCACGAGGAGTAATTACTGAGCACGTCTTGTTCATATAACAGCAGTAGCATTAGCAGCAGCAGCAAGCAGTTTTCCTAGTTCATGTATGTGAGAATACAACACCAAGCGTTGTAGATTTTAGAACAGTTAAAGGGATACTCCACCCCAAAATGAAAATTTTGTCATTAATCACTTACCCCCATGTCCTTCCAAACCCGTAAAAGCTCTGTTCTCTGTTATCTTAAATCACCACAAGGATCCGCATCCTTGTGGCGCGGATGATACAGAAGAGCATACACAGCATACGGTGATATGGAGAGACACAGAGGAGACTGCTGACAAAGGAATTATTGAATAAAGTCGTTATTTTTGTTTTCTTCGCTTACAAAAAGTGTTCCCGTTGCTTCATATATACCAGATTGCACGTCTGATGGCAGACGGAGTATTCTGACGACGACTTTCATACCTTTTATGGACCTTGACACTGTTACTTATTTGGCAGTCTATGGGACAGTCTCAAGCCTCCAGGTTTTCATCCAAATTACCTTAAATTGTGTTCCGAAGACAAACGGAGCTTTTACGGTTTTGGAATGACATGGGGGTAAGTAATTAATGACA
This sequence comes from Cyprinus carpio, assembly GCF_018340385.1. Lineage (NCBI taxonomy): Eukaryota > Metazoa > Chordata > Actinopteri > Cypriniformes > Cyprinidae > Cyprinus > Cyprinus carpio. The sequence goes on from NC_056601.1 coordinate 22,298,658, forward strand.
AAATTTTCATTTTGCGGTGGAGTATCCCTTTAAGTGATTTGGGGATTACCTTATTTGCCCGAAATCTCCAATGCTTTGAATATATTCTGTGGGCATTAATTTCTACATTAACCATGAATGGATCGCTTTCCAATGCACAAATCACTAGCCGCACTGCAGAGGGAGCGTTCATTCTTAAAGGGGCCACATCTATATTTCCCTTGTTACCTTGGTTCAGTGATAGTGAAGATTACTGCAACATTCGGATGACGGGTTCAAAATTTGACATAAACCACATGAAAGCATGGATCCATCCTGCCTTGTATCACCGACTCAGACTGATGGTGGTGAAATGGTGTGAGGGATATTTTCTTGGCACACTGTACCAATTTAATATAATACCAATTAAGCATTGTTTAAATGCCACAGCCTGCCTGAGTATTGTTGCAGACCATGTCCATCTCTTTATGACCACAATGTAACCATCTTGTTATGGCTACTTCCAGCAGGATAACGGCATGTCACAAAGCATCAAATCATATCAAGCTGGTTTCTTGAACATCACAATGAGCGTGTTTACATGCACACCAGTAAGCTGATAACAAATATCAGATTATTAAAATAACCAGTTTTCCCCGTGTACATGCACATCAGTAACCTGACAACGCAAGTAAGCTGCATTTACATGACTTCATTAATTAATCAGGTTATGACGTCAAAATATAATCCTTTGCGTATCTGACTCCGAGTATTCCATGCATTTGTCAGTTGTGATGTTAAAGGGGTCATTTGATGCGATTTCAAGTTTTCCTTTCTCTTTGGAGTGTTACAAGATCTTGGTGCATAAAGAAGATCTGTAAAGTTGCAAAGACTAAAGTCTCAAACCCAAAGAGATATTCTTTATAAAAGTTAAGAGTCAACCACACCCCCCTAAAAAGGCTCGTTCTAACATGCCCCCACATGTCTACGTCACTGTGTGGGAAGATCTGCATAATGCCACCCATTTGTTCACGCAAAAAGGATTTTGTAAAGGATTTGCCACTGATGATTCAAATGTGAGTTTTGAGCAGTGTAGGGGGGCGCGAGGACTGGACTTGAGAACCGCTGGTGTAGAGTAGCACTTGTTGTTTGTCGTTTCTCCGATTACAAATGCAGACATGTTTTTGTTTACATGGCGCAATGCAACTCAATGCATAAAAACACAGTAGAAGTCATTATAATCCGTAATTAAAGCTGCAAGCAGCGATGAACGGGCCCTCGCACCCGGGCTCACCGCCAGCGGGTGGCTTTTGTAAAACAGCGAACGGTGAGATATATGTGTTTAATGTGGTAAATATAAGAGAAATATGTCAAAGTCATTTATATGTGCCAATCTTCCAGCTGCCAGCTGGTGGCGCTATGATTATAACTGGATTTCAGCATGTACATTTCTTCAGTCCAGCACTTTTATCAAGCATATGAAATTTAGTGCAGATTGAACATGGAATGTTTGAGTTAGTATAAGGCATGAGGTGTCTTATTGACAACAGGTGGCGCTATGATTATAACTGAATATTGGCCTTTAGATATCTTCAGGCCATGACTCTTTCCAAATATTTGAAGTTTGGTGTAGATTGGACATTGCATAGTTAGTGTAAAATAAGCCATTTTCTGTTGTCAGCAGGTGGCGCTATGATTATAGTGGAATAATGACCTTCAGATGTGTTCAGGCCAAGACTCTTTTCGAACATGTGAAGTTTGGGGAAGATCGGACATCTTATTCCTGAGTTACAACAAATTCTATTCCCATGGCGAGACATCAAACTTTGTCACGGCACCATGGCCACACCCTTTAATGAAACCTCAAGATGTTCACAATTTAACATCGCAAAGGCCTTTACATTAGACTGACCAAAAAAAATTATAAAATGTCATAAAATATCTAGGAGTAGTTTGTTACGGCGTAAAACATGTCACTTCCTGTTGCCAGCAGGTGGCGCTATAGCGATATCTGAATATTGGCATGTAGATATATTCAGGTCAGGAGTCTTCTCAAACATGTGAAGTTTGGGGCAGATTGGACATTATATGTCTGAGTTATAGCAACTTCTTTTCTCATGGCGAAACATCGAAATTTGTAAGGCCCGCCACAGACACGCCCTTAAACGAAACCTCAAGATCTTCGCAATTTAACATCGCAAAGGCCTTTATATTACACAGACAAAGTTTGGTGTTGATCTGAATAAATCTCTAGGAGGAGTTCGTTAAAGTACAACCCCTGAAAATGGCAAAAACGACACAAATTTTGCAGAGAAAATTCAAAATAACTGACTTCCTGTTGGGATTTGAATTTCGTACCAAGAGACTTTTTTGTAGGTATTGGTGTGTTACATGTGTGTACCGATTTTTGGTACATGTACGTGAAACGTAGCTCGAGGCGTACTCTGTTGAAAATGTATAGGTGGCGCTATCGAGACATTTTGCCACACCCAATGGAATATTGGCCTTCAGATTTGTTCAGGCCAGGACTCTTATCGAACATGTGAAGTTTGGGCAAGATCGGACATTTTATGCCTGAGTTACAATAACTTTTATTCCCATGGCGAGACATCGAACTTTGTGACGGCGCCATGGACACGCCCTTTAACGAAAACTCAAGATCTTCACAATTTAACATCACACAGGCCTTTAGATTAGACTGACTGAAAAAAAAAAATTTATGTCATAAAATTTCTCGGGGTAGTTTGTTACAGCGTAAAATATGTCACTTCTTGTTGCCAGTAGGTGGCGCTATGACTTTAACTGAATATAGGCATATCAATCTGTTCAGGTCAGGAGTCTTATCAAACTTGAGAAGTTTGTGGCAGATTGGACATTGTATGTCTGAGTTATAGCAACTTCATTTTTCATGGCGAATCATCGAAATTCGTCAGGCCGCCACGGACACGCCCGTCAACGAAAACTCAAGATCTTCGCAATTTAACATCGCAAAGGCCTTTAGATTAGGCATACCAAATTTGGTGTTGATCTGAATAAATCTCTAGGAGGAGTTCGTTAAAATACAAGGCATGCAAATGACAAAAATGATGCAAAATTTGCTCATAAAATTAAAAATAACCGACTTCCTGTTGGGTTTCGGATATTGCTCCAAGAGTATTTTTTGTAGGTACTGATGCTTTACATATGTGTGCCAATTTTCGTGCATGTACGTGAAACACAGCTCGAGGGCTGTTGATTTTTTTTACGATAGGTGGCGCTGTCGAGCCATTTTGCCACACCCTCTTCTGAAACCTATATCAGACGTAAATTTTCACCAGGTCTGACGCGTGTGCAAAGTTTCAGGACTTTTCGAGCATGTTTAGGCCCTCAAAAATGCGATTCATTTTGGAGAAGAAGAAGAAGAAGAAGAAGAAGAAGAAGAAGAAGAAGAAGAATAATAATAATAATAATAATAATAATAAACAAAGCAGATACAAGAGGGTCCTCACACCATCGGTGCTCGGGCCCTAATTATGTCCCCACTGGATACAACAAATGGCTTGTTTGTAATGGGTTTTATTATTATTGTCTTGTCTCGCCTGTGTTCTGACCGGGACACGCTTCACAGTATGGTGAGGGGCTTAACATTTCCATCACACGCTTGAGGCATTCGGCCAATCACAACGCACTGGATAGCTGGCCAATCAGAGCACACCTTGCTTTTCAGAACGACGAGCTTTGTAAAAAAACGACGCATTTCAGAAAGGCGGGACATAGAGGAGAAACACTAATGTACAGTATGTGGACATTAACACTTAGAAATAAAGTTAACACTTTAGTATAGCGACCAATTCTCACTATTAACTAGTTGCTCATTAGCATGCCTATTATTAACATATTGGTCATATTGGTTTATTAGTGACCATATTCTACATCCCTAATCCTACCCAATACCTAAACTTAATTACCTTACTAACCATTATCAAGCAGCAAATTATGAGTTTTGAGGCATAGTCGTAGTTAATGGTTTGTTAATAGCGAGAACTGGATCTTAAAATAAATTGTGACTGGAATAAACAAAAACGCTCCCTAAAAAGCATCTACTATCTGACCTCTTGCTGCAGCAGATTCCACTCGCTCTCGCTGACCAGTCGGTAGCCAGACGGAGGCAGGTAAGCCGTATCAGCAGTATGAGAGATGCTGGACAGGAGTGATGCTGTTTCCTCCTGCTCTGGGGTCATGGCCTTAATGGCCTTCTCCTGGTCTTAGTGAGGAGAAAGTGTCCTGGCTGGAGGGATGATATGGAGGAGGTGTCCATGCTGTCAAAGCCCCCACAGTCTGCCCCCACTAGAGGACCAAAGTCTGACTCGTCCAGCTGGCTGGCTGACTTGGCCTTGTTGTTGTGTCCGCCGAGCCCATGAGGCTGTAGGGCCCCTCCTGAAGAACCCAGGCTGTCGGTGGACTGCACTCTCCGAAGCCCATCCTATAAGGGTCAGAGCCGTCCGGACGGCCCGGGGTGTCCTGCCCCAGAGAGTGTAAAGAGCTGTGGATGCTCTGGCTGAGGTGGGACTGAGATCAAAATTAGAAAGAGAAAACAAGATGCTTAACATTTATAGTAACATTACAGTCAACATTGTAGAGTTTAAGTTTAACTGAAATTCTACTTACAACCCAAAATGATGAAGTTATTTTTATAACACTACACAAACAATATTTCAGCAAAGCACCCAGGTATAATTTCTGTCCATTGATAAAAATGTATGGTATAACGTGGAATGTAGTGAAATTCGGCAAAATATGGTTGACTAAAAGTAATTATTGCAATTATTGTAATCAAATTATTGCACTTTATGTATTTAGCTTTTAAAAACTAATAATAAAACAAAATAATAAAGTGTGATAATACGATTATTTAAAATAAAAAGGGATTAATAAATAAAAATACAATTAATTCATAAAACTTAAAATTAAAATGCTAATATGGAGGGTTTTTTTAAATTAATTTTCATCATTTTCTAAACTTTAAATTAGCAAGCTTTTATTTAGTCGGGTTGCCGGCAATAAGTATGTGCGCTGCCAGGTTTAGCTCTGCTGACTGAAGCGTGTCAGTGAATGATATGTGAAATGTCACAGTTTTTGCATTGTGCTTTCAAATGGTACATTTCTTCAGTCCAGCACTTTTTATCAAGCATATGAAAATTAGTGCAGATTGAACATGGAATGTTTGAGTTAGTATAAGGCATGAGGTGTCTTATTGACAACAGGTGGCGCTATGATTATAACTGAATATTGGCCTTTAGATATCTTCAGGCCATGACTCTTTCCAAATATTTGAAGTTTGGTGTAGATTGGACATTGCATAGTTAGTGTAAAATAAGCCATTTTCTGTTGTCAGCAGGTGGCGCTATGATTATAGTGGAATAATGACCTTCAGATGTGTTCAGGCCAAGACTCTTTTCGAACATGTGAAGTTTGGGGAAGATCGGACATCTTATGCCTGAGTTACAACAAATTCTATTCCCATGGCGAGACATCAAACTTTGTCACGGCGCCATGGCCACAACCCTTTAATGAAAACTCAAGATGTTCACAATTTAACATCGCAAAGGCCTTTACATTAGACTGACCAAAAAAAAATTATAAAATGTCATAAAATATCTAGGAGTAGTTTGTTACGGCGTAAAACATGTAACTTCCTGTTGCCAGCAGGTGGCGCTATAGCGATATCTGAATATTGGCATGTAGATATATTCAGGTCAGGAGTCTTCTCAAAACATGTGAAGTTTGAGGCTGATTGGACATTGTATGTCTGAGTTATAGCAACTTCTCTTCCCATGGCGAAACATCGAAATTTGTAAGGCCGCCACAGACACGCCCTTAAACGAAACCTCAAGATCTTCGCAATTTAACATCGCAAAGGCCTTTATATTACACAGACAAAGTTTGGTGTTGATCTGAATAAATCTCTAGGAGGAGTTCGTTAAAGTACAACCCCTGAAAATGGCAAAAACGACACAAATTTTGCAGAGAAAATTCAAAATAAACTGACTTCCTGTTGGGATTAGAATTTCGTACCAAGAGACTTTTTTGTAGGTATTGGTGTGTTACATGTGTGTACCGATTTTTGTACATGTACGTGAAAACGTAGCTCGAGGCGTACTCTGTTGAAAATGTATAGGTGGCGCTATCGAGACATTTTGCCACACACCAATGGAATATTGGCCTTCAGATTTGTTCAGGCCAGGACTCTTATCGAACATGTGAAGTTTGGGCAAGATCGGACATTTTATGCCTAAGTTACAATAACTTTTATTCCCATGGCGAGGCATCGAACTTTGTGACGGCGCCATGGACACGCCCTTTAACGAAAACTCAAGATCTTCACAATTTAACATCGCACAGGCCTTTAGAATAGAGTGACTGAAAAAAAAAAAATTTATGTCATAAAATTTCTCGGGGTAGTTTGTTACAGTGTAAAATATGTCACTTCCTGTTGCCAGTAGGTGGCGCTATGACTTTAACTGAATATAGGCATATCAATCTGTTCAGGTCAGGAGTCTTATCAAACTTGAGAAGTTTGTGGCAGATTGGACATTGTATGTCTGAGTTATAGCAACTTCATTTTTCATGGCGAATCATCGAAATTCGTCAGGCCGCCACGGACACGCCCGTCAACGAAAACTCAAGATCTTCGCAATTTAACATCGCAAAGGCCTTTAGATTAGGCATATAACCAAATTTGGTGTTGATCTGAATAAATCTCTAGGAGGAGTTCGTTAAAATACAAGGCATGCAAATGACAAAAATGATGCAAAATTTGCTCATAAAATGAAAAATAACCGACTTCCTGTTGGGTTTCGGATATTGCTCCAAGAGTCTTTTTTGTAGGTACTGATGCTTTACATATGTGTGCCAATTTTTGTGCATGTACGTGAAACACAGCTCGAGGGCTGTTGATTTTTTTACGATAGGTGGCGCTGTCGAGCCATTTTGCCACACCCTCTTCTGAAACCTATATCAGACGTAAATTTTCACCAGGTCTGACGCGTGTGCAAAGTTTCAGGACTTTTCGAGCATGTTTAGGCCCTCAAAAATGCGATTCATTTTGGAGAAGAAGAAGAAAGAAGAAGAAGAAGAAGAAGAAGGAGAAGAAGAAGAATAATAATAATAAAATAAAAAAACAAAGCAGATACAAGAGGGTCCTCACACCATCGGTGCTCGGGCCCTAATTATGTCCCCACTGGATACAACAAATGGCTTGTTTGTAATGGGTTTTATTATTATTGTCTTATCTCGCCTGTGTTCTGACCGGGACAACGCATCACAGTATGGTGAGGGGCGTAACATTTCCATCACACGCTTGAGGCATTCGGCCAATCACAACACACTGGATAGCTGGCCAATCAGAGCACACCTTGCTTTTCAGAACGATGAGCTTTGTAAAAAAACAACGCGTTTCAGAAAGGCGGGGCACAGAGGAGAAACAATGAACAGTATGTGGACATTAACACTTAGAAATAAAGTTAACACTTTAGTATAGCGACCAATTCTCACTATTAACTAGTTGCTCATTAGCATGCCTATTATTAACATATTGGTCATATTGGGTTTATTAGTGACCATATTCTACATCCCTAATCCTACCCAATACCTAAACTTAATTACCTTACTAACCATTATCAAGCAGCAAATTATGAGTTTTGAGGCATAGTCGTAGTTAATGGTTTGTTGCAATAGCGAGAACTGGATCTTAAAATAAATTGTGACTGGAATAAACAAAAACGCTCCCTAAAAAAGCATCTACTATCTGACCTCTTGCTGCAGCAGATTCCACTCGCTCTCGCTGACCAGTCGGTAGCCAGATGGAGGCAGGTAAGCCGTATCAGCAGTATGAGAGATGCTGGACAGGAGTGATGCTGTTTCCTCCTGCTCTGGGGTCATGGCCTTAATGGCCTTCTCCTGGTCCTTAGTGAGGAGAAAGTGTCCTGGGCTGGAGGGATGATATGGAGGAGGTGTCCATGCTGTCAAAGCCCCCACAGTCTGCCCCCACTAGAGGACCAAAGTCTGACTCGTCCAGCTGGCTGGCTGACTTGGCCTTGTTGTTGTGTCCGCCAAGCCCATGAGGCTGTAGGGCCCCTCCTGAAGAACCCAGGCTGTCGGTGGACTGCACTCTCCGAAGCCCATCCTTATAAGGGTCAGAGCCGTCCGGACGGCCCGGGGTGTCTGCGTCCAGAGAGTGTAAAGAGCTGTGGATGCTCTGGCTGAGGTGGGACTGAGATCAAAATTAGAAAGAGAAAACAAGATGTTTAACATTTAAAGTAACATTACAGTCAACATTGTAGAGTTTAAGTTTAACTGAAATTCTACTTACAACCCAAAATGATGAAGTTATTTTTAACACTACACAAACAATATTTCAGCACAGCACTCAGGTATAATTTCTGTCCATTGATAAAAATGTATGGTATAACGTGGAATGTAGTGAAATTTGGCAAAATATGGTTGACTAAATAAAAGTAATTATTGCAATTATTGTAATCAAATTATTGCACTTTATGTATTTAGCTTTTAAAAAATAATAATAAAACAAAATTATAAAGTGTGATAATATTATCATTTAAAATATAAAGGGATTAATAAATAAAAATACAATTAATTCATAAAACTTCAAATTAAAATGCTAATATGGAGGTTTTTTTTTTTTTAATTAATTTTCATCATTTTCTAAACTTTAAATTAGCAAGCTTTTATTTAGTCGGGTTGCCGGCAAGTAAGTATGTGCGCTGCCAGGTTTAGCTCTGCTGACTGAAGCGTGTCAGTGAATGATATGTGAAATGTCACAGTTTTGCATTGTGCTTTCAAATGACGGTGGATAGCCTAGATTTATGCTTTCAGTTAGAATAGAAATCTTATACAGTATTACAGTTTGTTGATCTAAAATGGTAATTTGGCTTTAACAGCTGTCAACCATGTCGGAATGCAAATGAGCAGTCTGAACTTATTTACACAGCCCACTTCTTTATTTTGGTCATGGGTGCAAAACTGCGGACCACTTATGTGCATGCATATATATATATATTTTTTTTTTAACAATAAACCTCTGTTGTGCTGCACTTTGTTTGCCAAAAAATAAAAAGGAAGTATTACATTTTAATAACATTCCAACGATTAAATTCTTATTGTTTAATGCCTTTGATTGCAACCATTTTTGATAATAATTTATATTAAATCATAAATCCAGAAAAAAAAAAAAACAGAATTTCTGTAAAAATACCTCTTCTATGGAGAGTCCGAGCAGAGAGTCCTCCACTGCTTCTGTATGCTCTGTCCCATCATCCTCACTGGCCTCTTTAGCCTGGCTCAATCTTTCCTTCTCATCCTCTTCCTGACCAAATATTTTCATAAATTTACCAGATGTCATAGTACTCTGCATATATGCATATTATATATATATATATATATATATATATATGCATATTATATATATATATATATATATATACACACACATACACATATATATACATACATATATACACATACATACATACATATATATAAAAAACCTTGCTACGTGTATTGCATTAGGCTAACTGAGACTTGTCTTTCGTTGATTTTAAATAAGCTTCCATTGTCTTAATTTGTTAGTCGCTTTGGACAAAAGCATCTGCTAAATGACTAAATGTAAATGTATAGAACTGTTTTAGACCTTACTCTGAAGTAGGAGCTAATTTAGTTCACCCAAACAGAGTTCCTAGAACTAAATAAGTTCCTAGTTCCTGTGGTGCTAACACGGCAAAAGTGGGTACTTCCGCCAATAGTTCTAGGAACTAAGTAATACTTCCTCTAGTGCGAAATTCATCTAATACTTTTAGACATACTCCACATGTTGTGTGCAAAATGTTTATGGGTAATACATACTGAAAAATTAAACGTATTTAAAAAATGGTTTATGTCGAGTAAGTCTGAGCAGCTCCACCCAAAGAGAAGTCCTGCTCCACATTGTTGTGTGTTAAACAAAAATATTCTGACTGGCAAAAGGTTTTTTGAGCTTTCAGTAGGACCAGAAAAAAATTACTTGACACTAAAAGCTTGCTGCTTCATGTCTGGTTAGGACACAGTGCAACCAAACAGATCTCTTATACCTACTGAACAGCCTCAATTGAGAATTGCTTTTTTCATTGAACAACAGAAGTACCTGGTCCCTCTTCTTCATCTCCTCCACCTGCCGCAGCTGCTCGGAGGACAAAACGCTCTCAATGCGCTGCATGTCTCGCATCAGCAGCCGCTGTGACTCCAGGAACTGATCGTTGGCACGTTGCCAAGTGTGTTTCAGCTGATTGTGCTGTTGCCGCTCCAACTCCAGCAGATGAACCACTGGAAGACAAACCATAATTCAAACTGGACGCCAATCAACTGAAATCAACTATGTACAGGAAATGGGATATAAAGCCCTCAAGCCTACCACGGCTCTACAGTATGAGCATGACACTCACAATAATTTGGTAACACTATACAATAAGGTTCCATTTGTAAAAAGTTAACTACATGAGTTAAAATTACAATGAAAAATATTTCTAAAGCATTTATTACTCTTAGTTATTGTTCATTCCAACATTTCCTAATACATTATCAAAATGAAAAGTTTTATCTATTAATGTTAGTTAATAGACCTGATCTAACATGGACTAACAATGAACAGTTGTATTTTTATTAACTAACGTTAACAAAGATTAATAAATACTGTTAGTTAATGCATTAAATACAGTTAACACATGGAACCTTATTGTAAAGTGTTACCAATTATTTTGGTGCACATGTGCGAGTGACATCTGATCATAACGTATGATGATGAAACACCATCAGCACAATCTAATGCATCTAACCTTACAGCAAATATTACATTTGGATTGCGTTTATTACCGTATAAGTAAACAAAAAAGCATGTAAAAGTTTGCTACTGTGTTTGGAACGTTCACACAGGATACATTTGTTCTCCTTTGTGAGCAACTGGCACCATGAATGCTGAGTTTTAAAGACGGTCTCAAGTTAAAAATAGTTTAACTCTTGAAACACGCCTTGAGAACTTGTGTTCTGTTTCTGAACACAAAAACACATCCTGCACACATTTCCTTATATGACATTAAGGTATAGTGTAGTGCAAACTATAATGCTTGTCAATAACTAAATTAAAAGTCAAACGTTTTGGATCATTAAGATTAATGTGAAAGGAAAGGAAAGGAAAGGAAAGGAAAGGAAAGGAAAGGAAAGGAAAGGAAAGGAAAGGAAAGGAAAGGAAAGGAAAGGAAAGGAAAGGAAAGGAAAGGAAAGGAAAGCCTTTATTCTCACTTCTTATCGTCTTAATGCATCCTTGCTGAACACAAGTATTAACTTCTTTATATTATAAAACATTACTAAATCCAAACTAACCATAAACAATAGAAGAAAAAGAAGGCACCCCAGTAGTTAGATGTTGCAACTTGGACACCTCACCTCTCCAAGATACCTTGGAGGACCTATCTGAGAGGTAAGATTCAAACCACTGGCGAGATGCCATTTTCCAATAGGGTTGACAGTAGAATCTGGCGGTTCACCGTATCAAAAGCAGTGGACAGATCCAGCAAGATAAGTATAGAAGATTTGGAAGCCTATAATTACTATAACAAGGTAGGTCTGTGTATTGCCAAGAATCTGGCGATATGATACGTATCAAGATACAGGGGTTGTGATACGATATGTTGCGATACATTGCGATACTGTCAGCAAGGCGATATATTGGGATATTTCTTATTTTAGAAATAGGATATATTTTTAGGAAAGCTGTCATTAAGAACACAATTCAATTCAAGTTTATTTGTATAGCGCTTTTTACAATACAAATCGTTGCAAAGCAACTTTACAGAAAATTACGTTTCTACAATATTTAGTGATCACTTATCAGTGGTGACTGTCAATTTATGTACATATGGCAGAAATGTACAGAAAAATCAATTAAAGACGTAATCAAACAGACGATGAACACTATTAACAGCAATTATATTATATGATGCAATCAAACTTATACCAAAATTTGGTAGTTCTGTGTTGTAAGAACACACCACCACATGCAAACCTTAGCAATAAGTAAATAAAAATTATTTAACCAGAACACAGTGGGATCTGCATTTGCAATAATCAGTCCCTGTAACATTCAATGTTATTGAACCAATTTTTTAAAATCCTTTTTTAAATCCTTTAGTTAAATGTATAATACGTATAAAATGTATTTTATAAAAAGACCATATATATATAGAGAAAGCTGCAGCCGCGCCATGACCCTACCGCCCACCTCGACCCACCCCACGCGAACCCCTCTTCACACGGGACGCAGCGGGACCGAGACAGCACCCTCTCCATGGTCCAGCGGTGAATGTTACTAGAGATCGACCGATATGGGTTTTTCTATAGCCGATGCCGATGTTTAGAGGTCAGGGTTAGCTGATGGCCGATATGTGCTGCCGATTTTTAGGGCCGATATCTTTAAGTTTTCCCCCTCATTTGCATGCTAAAATGTCACACTAATAATAAGTGGATGCACAACATTTATAAACTTATCATTTATTGAGCACTGACTTGAACCATCTCTCGAATCTTAAGTTTGTGCACTGCACGGTATTACAAATAAAAAAAAAATATCTAAAGTTAACCAAACAAATCAATAAACTGACAAAGTATTAAATATATAAAATAGGTAATATATATATATAAAAGTCAATCATTTACATAAAAGTTTTAGAGCATTTATCAAGCAGAATTTTTCAAGTTTGTTGGAACATAAATGTAAACTTAAATATACATTTAAATAAAAGAAATAAAATTTTATAAATAAAAATCAATTAAACTGAAAAATATAAAAAATTATATATATAAAAAATAAAATAATAGTAGTGCTGCAAACACACTAGCAACCAGCAACATTTGTGTTTGGTATAAATGACACAGAACATCTAAAGTGCATTCTAACTTCAAACTTACATCGCAGTCTGTTCATTTTTAAGATTAAGTACAGTCAACCAAACATATAAAAGGTTACACTGGTCAGTTTAAATAGACCGCAGTATACCGGTCCACTCTGCTGTTATGCCAAGGACGTTTTTGCTCATGTGAAGAGGATGGTCTTTTCTGTCTAGTTTACATTAAAATTTTTTTTTTTAAATATTATAGTTTAACATTCAGATACATTGCGAATATGGAAACGTTTGGATATGTGCAGAACGAGACGTGAGCAACAACCTCCAAATACATCTAGCCAAACTCGCGCGCGCTCGTCCTCGTCTGCACGCACACACCCACTGTCACGATCTAATGCACTGTAAATGCAGGATTTTTTAAAACAAATATGCCTACAGGAACGCAAAAATTCAAAATCGAACATTTTTAAGAACAGGATCAAATAAAGTACTGGTCATTAATACTCGCATAAAATGTTTAATGTGAAAAAAGCGGTTCACTGACTGCGCAGCACAGCCACATGCGCCACAGTTATGTTTGGGATAATTTTATTTTTAATACTATAGTGTCATTTGAAAACATTGCAATTGTGTTTTAAAATACAACAACGAGCACCACGAAACCATTTAAAGAGGCGCATTCAGCGGTCTCCTTGACGGGAAACAGTCAACAAAGTAAAATTATCTCAAATGTACAGCGCGCTCCCTTCATTTTATCAAATGATCATAATCACATATTAATTTTACAGTCCTGCTACTAGCATTTTATTCAGACTAAAACCCCTTTCATTCGGGTGAGAAAGTTTTTCCGTGTGGCTTTTGCACATAATAATAATACCGCTGCAGACGCATTTTGCAGCATTAAGCTTATTCATTGATTGTTAATTTAAACCGACGATCGATCATGGAAATTATCAAATATCGACATCCCTAAATGCAAATGAGTTGGATGGAAACCTGGCTATTGTCTGCATTAAACCATGCTTCCGAACAAATGTCCTTCACCGTTCTGGACTGCTCCAGGACAACTGTCTCTCCGAGCACGGTGCTGTCTGTGAGCGGGGCGGAGTAACGGAGCCGTCAATCACGCTGCAGTGTTTGTGAGAGCTGCCACCTTCTCCACCCCATTTACAGAGTGAAATTCTCTGACTACCTTTATCTCCCAGGACTGTTGTTTAATCTTCCAAAAGTTTTGGCTCAGGGTCCTTCACATGCGGCAGCAGCACTTTCCACCGCACCAATAACACGGGGCTGCCCGCCGACGTGCCTGAATTTAAATCAGCGCTACTAAACACGGATATCGGCCGATGCCGATATATAAAAAAATGACAAATATCGGCCCGATATATCGGTCGACCTCTAGATGTTACCACAAAAGCCCAAATGGCGGCACACCTCAGCTTTGTACACCGAACCAGGAACAGGGACAATTCTTTCATTCTCCATTACTAGCAGCGAATAGCGATATTAATGCTAACATTAGTGGCGTGCCCTAATGCTAGTATTTCCTGTTACTCTCACTGTCGTTAAGAGATGAAGACTGCCATCTAGCGGTCGGGATGTAAATTCAAAATGAAACAACTCCCATGAATCTTGTGTTTTTTTTTTTATTTTTTATAAATATCGATATTCCGTTTTTGAGAATCTATACAGTATCGCCAAACAAAATATTGCGATACTCACGCTTACTGATATTTTCTTACACCCCTATAAATAGGTAATAACTAGGTACTAACCCTGAACCTAAACCTAACCCAACCCTATGTAGTTACATTATATAACCAGTACTTTAAAAAACAAAAAGGAAAATTACATACAGTGTTTAAAAAAAAAACTCCCAGTGCTCTATTAAACTAAAACTTCTATAAACGTTTGCGAATTGTCGTCACATACCTTCATGCAGTTCCTTCCGAAGTTTCTCTGCGTCTTCTTGAAGGACAGATTTCTGGGTGTTGAGGACGGCAACATACATCTCCAAGTCTGTACGGCATGATTTCTCAGCCTCCAGGACATGATTAAGCTCCTTCACCTGGGAATTAACCAAGCACGTACAAACTTTGTTTTCCATGATTAAAAGTAGAAGCACCCATAAACAGAGGCCTTCACACAACCTTTACACCACAGAGTCAAACGCTGACTTAAAATGAACATTTTATGTTTCAAAATAAACTGGCAGACTCATCTACAATCTTTCGACTTTACGACTGAGATGGCTGCTGGATCACTGACTTCTACTAAGTTTTACAAGACTCAACTGATTTATGACTCATTCCTAAGGCCAAAGCATTACAACAGTCATAATCACAACTAACGGCTGTAATGTTACACATATTCACCATTCAATCCCTTGGCCAGGTGTGAATTTGTCTATTCAAGAGATTATGATAACCACAAGGATGGAACTAAATGAGTCACATCTAATAATATATCTGAACAAAACCGCCTGGCTCTCAGTTCCACTTTTTTGATGCACGTCTAACCTTTGCCGCTTCGAGTTCCTTAACTCGATCTTCTGAGCTTGAGAGTTTGGCCTTCAGTGCTGCAATCTCACTCTCCATTGGCATCACCACCGAGCGTAGCTTCTCTGCGTCCTCCTGAGCCTAGATTAATACAAACCCAAGCTCTCTAAACACACCCAGTACTAACACACTGGCTTTGAGTCACGATTCTGAGAAAATGGCTCTTTCATATCTTTTTCACAGTTCACGGAAGTAAAATTCTAAAAAGTAGTCAAATCAAAAAGCAAATCTGACCTTCTTCATCTCGTTCTCTAAGTTCTCCTCCTCCTGTCCCTCAGAGAGACGTCGGCGGAGCTCAGCCATCTCTCGCTCCATCCCGTCGCGGTATTGTGCCCACTGAGCGCGCTCCTGCTCCAGCTTCTGCTGGAACTGCAACTTAACTTCCCGCTCTGCATCTGAACACACACGTCAAGATAAAGATTTACACATCAAATGGGAAGCCTCAGAAACACATTTTACATTCACGGAATGTAGAAATCTTGCTAATCCTTCCTTGTCCAAATAGGGTTTATTTATGACGCTTACGATTTAACAAGGCTTATGCTGAATCTGGACTCGGAAGACGCACTGCAGATTTCTGTCTCTACACATCATGTGTCCCCTGAATGTTCATTTATTAAATATATTGGATAATATAAAAATATATTCAGCGACCAACATGTGTAAAGTGCATTTAACACATTTTACTGACTGATTAGCGGTATGTTCAGCAGTGTTTAGAAATTAGGTTTACTGATAAATGGCTGATAAATAAATAAATAAATAAATAAATAATCTCAAAAAAACTCTTAAAACTGTATTCAGACACATAATTAAAAACAAACTCTTATGATCACCAAGGCTGCATTTATCTGATCAAAAATACAGTTAAAAAAAACAGTAATATTGTGACATGTGATTACATTTAAAATAACTTGTAATATATTAAAAAAATATAATTTATTGCTGTAATGACAAAGTTAAACTAAAACTGTTAAAACATTTTTTTTTAACTGAAGTAAAGCTGAAATAAAATGAAATCTAAATACTAGACAAACAACAAATAGAAATTCTGTCCTGGAAACTAACTATGCTGAGGCACTAAAATTACTAACTGGAAACAAATAAAAAGTATTGCTGAATAAAAGTATTTCTTTCTAAAAAAAAAAAAAAACATGTAGAACTAGTGTAGATAATATGAAAAACGGCAATAAATGGTGCCATTTATAAAGTCTTTTTTAAACAGCTTTAAATTTTAAGCTATTTAACTCATGGCTTCTTCTTAAAAGCAGTGGTCTGATGGCACTGAAGGTTGCTATTTTTAATTTGTTGCTTGTAAAAGTCTTTTACTCTTTATTATTACTCAAAGCAATATTAGTCTTGTCATACAGCAGTTCAGTCACCTTTAGGATAGAGATGCATGATTTAGTTACCGTTTCAAACAGCAGAAATAGAACAATAAATAAAAAGCAGTTCTGTGTATCGGTTACCAGACACTTTAGCATGAAAATAATCAGTATCTTATTACCTTTCATAATAGCCTGCAGTGAAGCCACCTCCTCCTGCCACTGCTGCTTGACCTGGTCGATGGCTTCCTGCTTTGTGCTCTCAGAGACGGTGGCCACCGCTTTGATGGTCTCCATCTCTGCTTTAGCCTCCTCCAGCTGCTTCTGCACACTGCTCAGCTCTGCCTGGGCCTTCTCCAGTACAGCAGCCTGCTTCTTCAGCGCCTCTGAGATATTTACAGGACAAGAACTAAGGTTTATATAGAGGAACCAACAGCTTCAGTTCTGTAAGGCCACCAGCATTTGCTTCACTATTACAGCGTTTCCTCACTATGACGTTTCATTAACTTTGACTGATAATTGAACTCCGACTGCACCCATATTCATGTATTAACTATAAACAGAGCCTATTGTTCAGATCCCTGCTAACACTGTTAGAAAAGTTTGGAAATGTATCTGGCTTAATGGTTTCATCCTGCCCCAGGACAGATTCACTGGGAAATAAAGATCCATGACGACTTGTTGTTCAGTCTACTGTATCAATGTGTGCATCCAGGCACAATGTGTAATCGATGCGTTACATGTCTATTGATAGAATTTGTTTTCCCTTTTAAAACTGCATGTGAACTAAACCAGTGCTTCCCAAACCTGTCCTGGAGGCCCCCCTGCCCTGCACTTTTTGTATGTCTCTCTTATCTAACACACCTGTTTCCACTCATCGGCTCATTAGTAGAGACTGCAAGAACTAAACTGGGTGCATCTGATTAGGGAGACATATAAAATGTGCAGGGCAGGGGGGCCTCAAGGACAGGTTTGGGAAGCACTGAACTAAACAACTAATAAATAAATAAACAAAAACAAAATAATAATAATAATAATAATAAAAACTATAAAAACACAAATGAATAAAAATAGTCAAGCAAGCAAAAACTAAAAACAAGCGATTTTTAAAAATTAAATAAAACTAAGACAAACACATATCTCTTTTTTTCTGTAACTTAAGTCACGTTTCCACCGCTGGAACTTTACATTTACATTTATGCATTTAGCAGACACTTTTATCCAAAGCGACTCAACAGTGCATTCAGGCTAACATTTTCTACCTAACATGTGTTCCCTGGGAATTGAACCCACGACCTTTTGCGGTCTCAACTCGGCTAGTCCTTCTGACATTTGCCGCTGGCTCTGATGTCTCTTTAGTGGTTAAACATAAAATATAATTCGTTTTAGGCGAATCTAACAGGTAATCTTTGGTCTTTATTCAATTTATCTATATGTTAAAATGAAAATAAAAAGAGGCAATTGATATAATATTTTGTTTCATTGTAATGGCTGTATATATACACATTTCCCGGAACTAAGTACATTTCTGCGGGTATTATTATGTTTAAATGAAAACGAAAGGAGGCAGTGGTATTTGATATCATATTTCGTCTTATTGTAAATATACAGTGAGGAAAATTGCCGAAGCCAAGGCGTGCTGACTGATGTTATCAAGTACGCTGCTGTTTGCAGAATTCCCCGCAGGAGATCACACTCCCCAGTCAAACTCGCAAAGTCCGAACCACCGAGAATGCAAGTCCGAAATTTGCGTACTTTGTATTGAGAAACGTGCGCAGACCTATGTCACCAGACTATTTGCCTAATCTTCACGGTACTTTAGACCGCGGTGGAAACACAGAAAGCAATAGGTCTGGGGGGAAATAGTTCCCGGGGAAAAAAGTTCCTGGTACAATTGTTTTGGGTAATTTCGGTGGAAACGCGGCATTACTGGTCCATTAGTAAATATGTAAACCATATATTACCTTCTTTAGACAGGTAGAGTTCCTTAAACTTGGCCCGCTTCTGGTTGAACTCCATCTCCAGCTGTTGTTTGAGCTTCAGGAAATCAGCTCGATCCTGCTCCTGCTCGGCCGTGCACTGCTGCAGAACCTCTGCTGGAGCAATCAAACATCAATCAGTGCCACACAGCAGGACTGCACGATATATTGTTTCAGCATCAATATCGCGATGTGCGCATCTGCAATAGTCACATAATTTTTTTATTTTCTATGCTGATTTACTCACCTACAAAATCACCCCAATCATTGGTCATTTTTTTCCAAATAGAGCTATTCAAGTCATCTGGTTATTATTTTTTTCTTCATATCGCAGAAAAACAAGTTTTTTCCAATATCGTTTAACTTAGTCACAAAAATCTACCTCAGAAAGGAACTTTGGCTCTTTACAATCACAAGTAAAATATGTGTAAATAATGCATGACCCTTGATAGGACATTTCCAGTAACAAAAAATGTTGATAGACTGAGGGTGTTTTCACACTTGGTTCGCTTGCCTGGTCCGAACCAGAGTTTGATTGCTCCCCACTCCCCCTGTCCCCACTGGACTGCGTTCATATTTTATTTGGGTCCGAACCGCGGTTCGTTTGCGTCATCAAGCCAGCAGCTGTTTACCCCGTTGCTTAGTAACAGTGGCACAGGAGAAGGCGGCAAATGCATAACATTGCTCTCTGCACTTTTATATATTTATGTTTTTGAAACGTTCGTTTTGTTTACAAAGCTTCGGTACATAACAGCACTTACGTCTGTCTTACGAATGTACTGCAAATGCTCTAAAGAACACTGAAGGCAAACAGAAATGAGATATACAGCCCTCTGTTTGCAGCACGTCAGTCACGCTCATCAGGAAAGTGAGTGAAACACACACACAAACACATTTTTATCAAATAATCATTAATTAGTCATTAATAGTGGTTCACTTCCATGATTTGGTACGATTGTGTTTACATCAGCAGCAAACCGTACCAGAGTTCACCTGAACCATACCCCAGACCACCGTTTTTAAGCAGACTCGAGTACAGTTCGAGGGTGTGCACCAGAGTTCGGAAGACAGCGTTCACATCATCCAAATGAACCGAACTCTGACATCAAACGAACTCAGGTGTGCATCAAAAGAGCTAGTGTGAAAGCACCCTGAGATGACCATGCTTGCTTGGCTAAATAATAGAAGTGCTGTGCTACTGGACTGATATTGTGCATGTTTTTAAATTTTTTTAAATTAGGCTATTTGTTTTTTATTTTTGTTCCTTTTGAGGATACACTACCGTCCTTGTGGTCAGGATGATTTTTGAATCACATCATTAAAATAATTGTTTTCTATTTGAATATTTAGAAAATGTAATTTATTCCTGTGATGGAAAAGCTGAATATTCAGCAGCCATTACTCCAGTATTCAGTGTAACATGATTCAGAAATCATTCTAATATGTTTTTTTTTTGGTTTCTCAATGTTCAAATTTTTTTTTTTTTTTTTTTTGTGGAAACCACCATTATGTAGATTTATTTTTTAATGCCACTTTTCAACAATTAATGCAATCTTGCTTAACGAAAGTATTAATTAACAAAAGATAAATCAAACTGAGGTCTTGGAGTCTTCACTAATGAGCTGATGAGTTGAATCAGGTGTGTTTGAATAGGGAGACATCTTAAATGTGCAGTGTTGGGGGTTCTCCAGGACCAGGATTGGGAACCACTGCGCTAATCAAACATGTCACAGCCCTCTTTTGCTATTTGGACCTTTACATAAACTACCTTGACTTCTTACTGAGGTTCGGAGGCTTTTAAAGTGTTACAAAATATCATGTCAAAGACAACATCTATTATGACCCCCACATAACATTTTAGACCTTAATTATATTATTTAAAAAATTATATTAATAATCATAATAAAATAAAAATGAATATAAAAAAAAACATCTATTGCTAGAAATGACTATATGAACGATATGATGTTATTCTCTTTATATATTCTTCAGTAGCACTGATGCTTGATTGAATCAGAGCCACAGATGATGTAAATAAAGCTTCAGCTTTATTAATAGATATTAAGTCATCTGGCAGATTCATTTAAAGAACATCAGCCTACGAAAAAAAAAACCGCTTTCTTTAATAAAGATCCTTACATCATTCTAAACAGGCAGTATTTCAACAAAGTAAACAAGTACAGACTGGCCAAGTCCAAGGCAGTGCAGTCACATAGGTCAGTCAACCCCAAATATGTCACACTAGATCATACATTTCTATTGCTGGTTTTTACTTTAATTAGGTCTAAATACAAGTTTTTGCAAAGGCATACGCAATAAAAAGGGCAGCAAAGGACGGTTGTAAAGGACGACTACACCCAAAGCAACCATGGGCCTTCAGTGATGACAGATGGCTGTTATGAAATTAACCTACAACAAAAATGTAGCTCAACGGGACAGAAGCAGCACGTGCATAGACTTAAAAACTGAAAATAATTGTTTCCATAAAATGTCATTTGAGACATACCTGATAATAATAAAGCAATACTTCACACACACACACACACACACACACACACACACACACACACACACACACACACACACACACACACACACACACACACACACACACACACACACACACACACACACACACACACACACACACAAAGAAATTTGCTTACTATCAGGCCAACGAAAATGCAGATGAATTAGATTCTTCATTTATGACAGATTTGATTTATATATATGTCGAATAAATAGGCCTATACGAGAAATATATTTTTACTTAAATAAATTAATAAAATGCATGAAAAACGCAGTTTTGGTTCATTTTTGTTCTGCGCAAAAGGAAACCAGATGGCAGAAAGCAGCATCCTATTTTTCTTTTTGCTTATTATTTTATGCACAAAGATTTGTTTTATATTTGGTAACATTTTGAAATATTTTTACTATTTAAAATAACTGTTTTATATTTGGAAATATTTTAAAATATAATTTATTCCTGTGATTTCAAAGCTATATTTTTAGCATCATTACTCTGATTACATGATCCTTCAGAAATCATTCTTATATTCTGATTTGCTGCTCAAAAATAATTTGTTGAAATCAGCTGAGTAGAATTTTTTTCAGGTTTCTTGATGAAAAGAAAGTTCAGAAGAAGAACATTTATTTGAAATAGAAATATTTTGTAACTTTATAAATGTCTTTATCATCACTTTTGATCAATTTAAAGCATCTCTGCTAAATAAAAATTTCTATAATTTCTTTCCAAAAGAAAGAAAGAAATCATGCTGACTCAAAGCTTTTGAATGGAATAGTGTAATCAAATCAAATGTAATCAAAATGTAATGTTACAAAAGCTTTATGTTTCAGATAAATGCTGATCTTTGGATCTTTCTATTCATCAAAGAATCCTGAAAAAAAAAGTACTCTCTTAAATATTGATAATCAGCAAATCAGCATAATAGAATGATTTCTGAAGATCATGTCAAGACTGGAGTAATGATGCTGAAAATTCAGTTTTGATCACAGGAATAAACTACATTTTAAAATAAAAGTTATTTTAAATAGTAAAAATATTTTAAAATTTAACTGTTTTTTGCAGTACTTTGGATATAGATTGAAACAAATGTGCTTTAGTCAGTATAAAGAGTATGAAGAGTGCTCTTGAGTTGCTGCAGGAAAAAAAAAAGGCATGTTGCTGGAGCCGGCCTTAAATGCAAACTGATTGTCTGCCAGCAGGAGGCGCTGTGAGAGTGGTAGACCCAGCGGTTTCTCCAGTAACGGCTATTAATTAAAGCAGCTCCGCCTATGAACGCTTCTTTATCAGATAAAATGAAAATGCAATCGAAACTTTTCTGAAAAAAACAGTCGGTTCCCTTCAGAGATACATTCATATAAAACACCCGCGACGTGTTTTGATTTTGAAACGTGCAGTGCTCATATTTATTCAACGAAGTCAAACGCCACAAATAAATCAATGTATGGGGAACACTGGTATATCGAAATATCGGAAATGTGTTTAACCCCTTAACTGTCACCCCCCATTTTTTAAAATAGGCATTAAAGTGCACTATCCAAACTTAAATTGTTGTATTTTATGAACACTTTGGAATATAGACATAAGGTTGGTCTCTTTTTAAAGAAGAAAATTAGCAGATTTAGGCAAAAGTGGAATTTTTTCAAAAAATTAAAGTATCAAAAAGTTATAGAAGTTTAAATGTACTGTAAATAAAATGCGCTATATTAATTTTTATTTTTATTTTATTTATTATAAAATTTTACATAACAGGTTTTACTCTAAAATTGGTATAAAATTAAAGCCTTGTGTCTAAATAAGTTATGTTCCAAATTTGAAGTTGATATGAAAAAAAATTGAGGTTTCTGTAAGATTTTATTTAGGGCGTTCATACCACAAAAAGCCACTGGGAGCCATCAAAACTCCTTGAATTTTGTTTAATGAATTTTTCCCTAGATTTCTCTGTCAATTTTACTTCAATACTCAAAATAACCACCAAATATGGAATCCTGAGACTCAGAGCTTTCCAATGATATGTCTGTTGCCAAGATTATAAAAAGTTTTGATTCTAAAAGACCGTAATGCATTTTGTAATATGACACTTGACACTGCCCACTAAGGGGGAGGAGACCGCCAATAAGATTTTAAAGTACCATTTCCATGGTAACGCAATGTCCGATTTCAAAATGGTTTTCACAGGAAGAATCTTGGGCTTCTAAAGCTTTCAAATGATATATCATTTTTGATGATTACTAAAAGATTTTATAGAGAAAAAGGACAACAAAAAAAAAGAGTGCCAAGCGTCCCACAGACATCACGAAAAAAACAAACGCTCAGAAAAACCATATCACCGTTATTGAATTTTTTTTTATCGCGATACATATTTATATTGAATTATTGTCCAGCCCTAAAATACAGTCAGTCAAACATCTGGAAAAAAACACACGCTCAGTTTAAATATGTAGTAAAAATCTGTGCCGTTAAGTGTTATCACCGTACCGCGGTGATATTATGCAAAACATTTTGTTTTACGTGGATATTGGAACGCGAGTAAAGTAGGCTACATAATAAATAATAATTTGGCATTCAAATATCGCGAATACAGAAACATTTGATTTTGTGTAGAATGAGAGGACCAACGTTGGTTTCAGTTTTGTTTTAGCCTAAATTAATTCGTTTTGGCTTGTCGTTTATATTGCTTTAACTTCTGAAATGCCTATTTTTAATTCTTGTTCTTTTCTAAATACTGTAAATTGAAAGGATTTGTTGTGGAGTGAGGGGAACTAAAATAGCCTAGCTATGTTTACAGTTTTATTATCATGTTTGTAAACATTTCGCATCAGCATTAGGCCTATTTCTGAATGAAATAATAAAATGTGACTTATTAGCCTATATGCGACTTGTTTTTTTCTCTAAAAAACAATTTTTTATAAGCGTAGCATATTTTAACCATGCAGCAAACCTTTTTAAATATTTTGAGAAATTACTGAAAATAAATAAATTACTTTTTAAACCGTTTAACTGATTGTATTAATCGGTCAAAATTCTTAACGGTGGGTTAACGGTTAAACATCATGATAATCCACATGACTCCAGTACAACAACTAAAGTCTAGTTAAGGGGAAAAAAACCTGAGTGTTTGTCATTTAAAAAGCCATTATACAAATGGCTAAAATACAAAATACAAGTCCTCTATAATAATCAAAAAACACTTACAAAAAAAAAAAAAACACAAAAAAACACTAAACAAAACAAATATTGTGGATGGATTTTGATGTGAGAGGACAACGTTGGATGGACTTTTCCACTGACGGAAATGTTTTTATGGATTATGTATTTTGTCCAGAAGCAGCTTTTCACCTCCCAAGATGTGAATTGATGGTCTTGTTGGTTGACAGATGTTTGGATTACTTGCTGATTAAAAACAATCACAAAAATTCCCAACACTCATTCTGACAGCGTCCCATTTACTGCAGAGGATTCAAAGGTGAGCAAGCAATGTAACGCTACATTTGTCCAAATCTGTTCAAGAAACAAACTCATCTACATATTGTGGCCAGAAGGTGCACTAATTTTGGTGAACTATTTCTTTAATACATTGCCAGGGGTGTATTTACTATCTCCACAAAAGACAAAGAAGTTGCATGCGAATCATATCATCTGAACAACATTACAAACAAGAACATGTAGATATGATTAAAAAACCCTGTCTGTCCTGATTCTCTTAAAACAGTGTCAGTAACGTTATCCAGCTGTCATCTGCTGATCACGCCGGGTGCAACATCATCAGGTTGACCATATAATAAACACACTTTAGTGTACTTGAGGACCAGCATATCCAATGCTTTGAGAAAGAAGCGTTCCGTCAAAGCATCGACACATATCAAGTATTAAAGCATCACATGAGAGTGTTTTAATAAATAGAGGTGTATCTTCCTGTGGCTCAGTGGTAGAGGATTGTGTTAGCAGCGCAAAAGGTAGTGGGTTCAATTCCCAGGGAACACACAGACTGGTAAAAAAAAAAAAAATGTACAGCCTGAATGAACTGTGAGTCGCTTTGGATAAAAGCGTCTACTAAATGCATAAATGTAAATGTATCTGTCAGCCGGTTGACTGTTTCTTGCTAATCCGTGGACGAACAGGCCGCGTGCCTTCAACGAGCACAGCTCAGTCAGCACGATAAACCTCTCCTTGTGGTGAAAGATGCTTACCGTCTTGTTGAGGCGGCCGGGTGGTTCCAGAGGCCTGCTCGGCCATGGTTTCCCGGGGCTGAGTTTAGAAAAGCGGCTCTCTGAAGGAAAGCAAGGAGCGCCCAGCTGAACAGGCTACTAGTAGACACGGAGCAACGTCATTGTAGAAATAACACGCACTGCGCATGCGCCGAGTGGGCGGAGCTGTCTTCAGTAAATGGTAAATTCATGATTAACAAAAAGACTTGAATTTGACATTATGTTTGCGTTATCTATATTTATTTATTTTATAAATACAATTTTATTTATGCTGTTTGTTTTGTATATGTGTCTCGTTTGTTAGGCTATTCATTAGATAGATATGTCAATTTTAATAAATGAATTAATGAATAATTCACTGAATACACCACAAGAATAAATGCACACACAATAATAATAATAATAATTATAATAATAATAATTAACAAATAAATAACTAGATAAAATAAAAGATAAGTCAATTTTCCACGGCGTCATACTACAATAAACACAACCAAAAAACAACTAAAACATACCACAATAAATAAATAAATACATACATTCATGAATAATTCACTGAATGTACATCACCCACTATACCATAATAAACAAACAAACCAACCAACCAACAAAAAATGCTAAATGTACAGAATACCCACTATTCCACAATAAGTAAATAAATGAATTAATAATCAATCTCAGGAGTAATTCACTAAAACTTAGTGGCCAGACACACTTTTAAATTTTATTTGTATTGTATGTGTCTCATTGACACTTCTAATTAGATGATATTACATTTTAAATTGCCCATAATCAGATTACAGTTGCGAATTTATAGATTACATAATTACATATTATTTACACAATGGCATTAAATTATTTATAATGTATCGATTCACCCCAATTCTTCTTTTCTTTCTTAAATTTTTTCTTTAAATTGTTTCACAAACAGTTTTATTTGCCATTTTATGATTTGATTATAGTTATTTGCTTTTCATCACCTCACAAACCCCTTGCAGTTCTTTCAGTAACGCCAGTTTGGGAAACCTGGGCTTTTTTGTAACGTTTAATGCACATCATGATGTTGATACCAAAAAATGGATAATATTTGTGATCAGTAATGGACTACAATTTGTATGTAATCTACACAGCACTGTCATCAATCAATAAATAAAAATAAAAAAAATCTCATTAACAATTCACTAAAACAACTTTTCTACAACTAAATAAAAACAAAAACCTAATTGCAGAGGCCACGCCCACAACACCACTTAGAAACCCATCTTAAATTAGCTAAAGTAACAAGTGTATGTATAAGTGTAGACAACACAGCACACTAAAAAAGGTGTATTCTAACAATACACACAGAGTCACACGGACTTGAGGCTTATGATGACCATAATATATAAATAAACTCATGAATATCTCACCAAATCTTGTGGTGGCCACACCCACTATATAAATAAACAAATCCCTGAGGCCACGCCTAATATAAACCTATAGAAGCCCCTCTTTATAGCAGAATAGCAGAAGTTCTCTCTCTCTCTCTCTCTCTCTCTCTCTCTCTCTCTCTCTCTCTCTCTCTCTCTCTCTCTCTCTCTCGTTCAACTCCCCACAGCAGACCAAAAACACACACAGTCAATGTACAATTGACTGACAACACACTGAGTCACACAGACCTACAGCTTATGTGGGAGGACTGGTGGGTGGACAGAGGCTGGAAGTTCTGAAGAACTTAAATCATTTATTTAAATTTACCAGATGTACTGTATGTGACACCTCTGTAATTGCCATTTTTACTGAACATGTACAAGACTGATGTGATCTACACTGAAGACAAAGGTAATTATGTTTTTTCTTATTTTCATTTTCACAAACACATAAACACCCGTAATAAAACAGTTGAGTTTTTAATATGAAAAAAAAATGTAATAAATTAAAATCAAGTGTTGATTATAAATTAATAGCAATTCCAGTGTGATTTAGAATGCAGAAAAACATCACTACAATAATTTATTGGTTATTTATTGGTTATTGAAAGCTCCTTTATATTATTAAAACCAATCTAAGATCTGAGATCCATTCAGTGAATATTTCCGTTGCAATATACAATATTCCTTTACAATGTTATTAATGGTTTTAACATTTTGGAGTGTGTGAATCTGCACTTTACCAACTGAGAATTATTCAGTGAATAATGGTCTATTTTCTAATTCTGTTTGTGAAAATGTTATACATTATTAAACTCATCAAAATACTAAACTATTAAAATAAAAGAATTCAAAAACTGAGACGGTCAGCTGAGTAAGATGCATCAGGTCACATCGCATAAGCCAGTGCTAATAAAAGAATGATGCAGGAAGTCAGTTAATCATGTGTAAAGCTTGGTCTCTTGCAGGATGAGTGTTGTGTGCATGATAGAGCTTGAGAGGCATTGCTTATGCCATAGCGATAAATCTGAAACATTACAAATGAAAACGACTGTATTCATTACCACATATGGATTAGTTTTCTGTCATTGCGAAATAGCTTGTGAAAGCATATTAAAATAGCAAAATAGTTATTGAAAGCATGTTTTGGAAGCACATTAAAACTAGGTTAACATTCCCCACCCAGGAAACACAACTGACTGGAAAATAAGAAACGTTGTGTATGTGCCTGAACAGTGCTGAAAAGAAGAAGTAGCAGGAGTTCCAAGTTAGTGCGTTATGTTATTTATCGTAATGAGGAACAAAATATCCTGATCTAATAGTGATATATCATAAAATATAAACATTTTCTATATGCTTCATTTCACAGATGGAGTTTTTACGTCAGTATTTCTGGACAGTATTACTGCTGGCCATCATTCTGGTATCTCTGGTGATAGTAATGATTTTCATAATCATCAATGTTTGCATCAGTAAAAGAGGTAAAATACGTCTGTTGAACAGGAGTTAATTATCACACTTTTTACTGCAGAAAATATAAATGATACTTCCACTGTTACTGGCTAGGAAATGGTAGTTCATTTTGATCAGTTTAGTTCGAAGTAGTTCATATTAAAGTTCATTTAACACCCATTTAACTTAAAAAATATATAAAATATTTATAATATAAAAGGGGTTTGAACTAAACATTTGAAACGGAAATATAGCTGCAGAAAACAGCCTTCTGTGTCATTTCTCGTAACTGGATTCAAAATTATAGTTACTGAAAAATAGGCTCTGTGACCTCTGCCACATTTGACTAGTCATTATAATAGCAGTTTGATTGTTGTATACCACTTTTGCTTGATTAATTTTATTTACCATTTTTAATTACAATCATTCGATCTTTGCTTTCTCTTTTTCTAGCTGCTAGGTACAGTACACAAACAAAACCAAATCATGACAGTGACAGAAATATAAAAAACCAGTAAGTCTGTCAAGCTTATATAAGACTAGATGCTTACTACACCATAATGTGTTTACAATAAATTACGTTTTTCATTACAGGAACAACCAAGTTCATCATAAAGACTTTGAGATAGAGAAACCACCTTTACCTCCCAGAGATCAGTTCAAATCCATGGAATCTGGTGAGTTTTGTTTTTATATGTACTCATCTCAGAATTATCTTTAAGCAGCTATAAATATTTCAAATTAGTGCTGTCAAACAATTAATCGTGATTAATCGCATTCAAAATAACAGTTTTTGTTTGCATAATATATGTGTACTGTGAATATTTATTATATATATATATATATATATATATATATATATATATATATATATATATATATATATATATATATATATATATATATATATATATGATCAGTGACTCGGGCCGAGGTGGTTTCACGTCACGTTTTGGTAATGGTACGGTTCACTTGGAACCTCAACCGAGGTGGTACTAAAAAAAGAACCAGGTACTGTACCCAGTGGAAAACCCCCCAAAATTAACCATACTGTGCCGTACCATGCAGTGAAAAAGCGCCATAAAAGAGACCTTTTCAGAACCTATTGTTTCATATAGGCCAGGGATCCTCACATCTGGCTCACGAGATCCACTTTCCTGCAGACTTTAGTTCTAACCTTAATCAAACATACCTGAACATGTCTTCAGGATCATTAGAAAATCACAGATGGGTTTGATCAAAGTTGGAGCTAAACTCTGCAGTAAAGTGGTTCTCACAGCCATATTTGAGGTGTAACAGACATGAGCCTGTTAATTAGAATATTGTGGGCAGTTTTCTTCCTGTTTTCTTACCACTATTGGTGCTAGGGTGTTTTAGGTTTCCTTAAGGCAGGGGTCTCCAACCCTGCTCCTGGAGAGCTACCATCCTGCAGACTTCAGTTCCAACCCTGCTCCAACACACCTGTCTGTATTATCAAGTAGCCCTGAACACCTTGATTAGCTGGTTCAGGTGTGTTTGATTGGGGTTGGAGCTGAAATCTGCAGGACAGTAGCTCTCCAGGAGCAGGGTTGGAGACTCCTGCCTTAAGTAAAGCCAGCTGGGTAGAGGGAGTTAGCAATAGAGACAGAGTGACACGCGTCATAATCTGAAAACCACGCCCACCGGGGGGGAAACAATCCAATGCTCTCCATTGACTTTCTATTGCGGGAAGCTGCCTCCTTGTCATTTCTGACTTATAACAAAAAACAGAGCAATGCCTAAAAGCTTCTGTGACAAAGTGTACAGTAAACTAGCTAAAATACCCAGAACTACATTTTTATAAGCTGTTGACCTAAAAAAAACAAGCATTTAGGACACAAATAGTTGATGTCAGGGTATTTTTACATTGGGCCGTTCATTTGTATCATTTCTCAAACAAAAGGAAGGTTAGGAAAAGGGGCACTGACATAGACCAATAAAATTTTGTTTCTTAATATATCTCCTCCTCTCAGATTCACAAATGGTGGTGAAATAATCCTTTGACATGGATAAAAAATAATGAAAGTTTCCTGTTGCCGATTACATTTCCCTCTAGTGGGTGTAGATCTCAAAGTAATATGACACATTGCGCTCTAGTTTTGTGTCCTAAACGCTTGATTTTGTTGGGGTCGATGTAGTTCTGTTTTTTTAAAGCTTTTTTTAGCTTGTTTAATAAAAGAGAGGAAGTGGAAATGGAGGAAATCAGCATGTAAAGCATAGACAAAACACCCTTTTTATCTAAGGCTGCTTCAAGAATCTGATCAAGCAAAGATTTTGGAGGAAGATTCAGAAAATCAGGGAATGAGTTTTTAACAAAATTTTGGAGCTGCAAATATCTAAAAAATTGTGCACTAGAGAGAGAGAGAATTTTTGTTTCAACTGAGAAAAGCAGGGAAAAACATTCTCAATGTAAATATCATTGACAACTGAAATCCCTGCTCTCTGCCAAATATTAAATGCCTTGTCATTAAGTGAAGGAGGGAATAAAGGGTTGCAATTCATAGTTGAAACCACTGGTAAGTGCTGAAGGCCAAAATGGGTTCGAAATTGGGACCAAATTTGTAACGATTGCCGGACAATGGAATTATCATAAGGGCAACGCAAGATGGCAGTAAGAGGGCCACACAATACTGCGGCAGGTGAGGCAGGGGAACCCTCTTCAATACTGACCCAAGACGGGACCCAATCACTGAGCCCAAAATGACTTTGAAGATCATACGATTTTTAAAGAAGCTAGAAGGCTGAACCTCCTTGCCCTTCCACCCTACCCACTTGGGACTTGGAGCTTGTACTTGAGGCTCTCATGGGACCCCAGTTCAAGCACATACAATCAGCAAGTTTGCGAGAGCGCTCTCTCAAGACAGTGCTCCTGCTTGGGCTGGCCTCTGTTAAGTGAGTTAGGGACCTGCAGGCACTGTCCATTGATGACTTAAGGTCTAGACAGTTCAGACTCTCAGAGCAGCTATTCGTATGCTTTAGAGCCCCCTTCCTCAAATCTTGCCCTGGAGGTCCAATGCGCTGCAGAGATAAGCTCCAACCCTGATCAAAGTCACCTGCCTGTGATTTTCTAATGATCCCAAAGACATTGATTAGCATTGATTAGTATGCTCAGGTGTGTTTGGTTAGGGTTAGAGCTAAACTCTGCAGGAAAGTGGATCTCGAGGTCCAGATCTGAGAATCCCTGCTTTAGAGGAAACACAAAAGGCCTGCCTGTGTCCAAGAAAAGGCTGTCACACTGGACCGTCTACGCCCCCCTTCCTCAAATCTTGCCCTGGAGGTCCAATACGCTGCAGAGTTTAGCTCCAACCCTGATCAAAGTCACCTGCCTGTGATTTTTAATGATCCCAAAGACATTGATTAGCATTGATTAGTATGCTCAGGTGTGTTTGATTAGGGTTAGAGCTAAACTCTGCAGGAAAGTGGATCTCGAGGTCCAGATCTGAGGATCCCTGGTCTACGCAATTGCTTTGGCTTATAGCTCTAAGGTTGTGGAATGTCCTATAGGGGTTCATGCTCACGTCCTCATGGGTGTGGGGAAATGGCATATATATTCAGAACATTTGCATGGCGGCAGGCTGGTCGTTACCCAACACTTTCGCAAGGTTTTATAACCTAGATGTATCGTCGCTTGCCTCACATGTGCTGTCAGTGCGAGCGGCACACCCGCCTTCTCAGCCTCAGTTATGATCTGTGCTGCATGCATAAGTGGTTTTGACCAGGTCGTATACACCCCTGTACTGACGCTACCAATCCAATGCTGCTTCCTATCAGCTCATCACACTGTTATGAAATAGTTCAACACGCCTTTTAGGATTTGATAACCATCATACTCTGCTTATTTGAGCCGTTGCATCACAACCATCGATTTGTATAATGTTCTCAATTATAGATCAGTGATCACAACACAATTTTGTTGAAATGAACAAACTTCAGATAAAGATTTATTAAGGAAAGTTTCTGTCAAACAAATGAACTGTATTGTAATGGCAGGTGTAAAAGAGCCACTGCTGAGCAGCAGACAGGTGTTTGAAGCTACTGGAGTCTCAAGATCCTCTCCATGCAGACTGACAGTTGTGTGTAAAGCTGTGTTTTAGTCACTGCTAACCAAACCTCACAAAGAGAAACCTGCACAGGTTGAAAAATTGCATTGTTTCATACTTTTTCATCTACAGAAAGATCTTTCTTCCTCACCATATTTCATGAGAACTGTGACTTGCATAATAATGTGAAACAACCTCTTCAAGTAGGGTTTCCATTTACCTAAGAAGACCTGGCAACCTATTGAACAAACCTGTCTGAGATTTATACCAGTTATCTAAAAAGATGGGAAAAACCACACAAACAAAAATCTGACTCTTTATTGTACCGAAATCCTATTGATATGTCACTTGCATAATAATTTGGAACGCAGTGTATTTGTGATGGCGTTCTGTTTTACCAGCGTTAACTCCGCCCCTGGTGTGAAGCAGCATCATCTAGTTGTCACACCCCCTCTTGACTTTTACATGGTTTCAACTAAGTCCTGTAGACCTGAGCTGTGTTTAACAAGAGTGCAAATATCATTGCCGCTCTCATTACGGTTTCGTCTGTGAAACTTGACATACTTAGTTGAGCCAGTCTCCATCGCTGTGACACGGCGGGATTTTATACATTCCCATAGCAATGTAGAGTGACTGAATCGAAAGGGAACGTTCTCGGTTATTAATGTAACATTGGTTCCATGAGAAGAGGGAACATAGCTCTTATTTGCCGTGTCACCTAGCTCAGGATCTTAGAATGCCAAGTTGATTCAGTCAAGATTCTGAATGGATGACGTACAAGCACTGCTTTATATAGAGTGGGAGCCCCTCATATTTTGCGCGCTTGAACGCTATTTGCCCATTTCACTGGCGTGATTCAATAAGGCTTCAGTAGTATTTGGATAGTATTAGTATTTAGTATTTAATTCCCATAGCAATGTCTCGTTCCCTCATCTCAGGGAGCATTTTTTGTTATAAATCAGAAATGACAAGGAGGCAGCTTCCCGCAATAGAAAGTCAATGGAGAGCGTTGGATTGTTTTGACGTCACTTTGTATGCAGCTCGGCTGTTAGCATCGCACTGGTTCCCTCGACAAAAAAGCCTATAGGACTTTTCCATAGGCTTTTGGATTATCGCAAAAAATAAGCTCTCTGTTCAACAACAGTTCATGAGACTTACACATTTTGTCCATCAAAATAATCTTCACAAAATAATATAATTTTGATGAATTTTGAAGCCTAAATAAAAGCGCCAGAACTTAAAAGCTAAACTTAGGCTACAAACGAACTACATCACCACAGTCGCTCGCCTTCAACGTCACCACCACCATGTTTCTGACAACTTTTTCAAACTTATTTTTAACATGTTCAGTGAAAAGGATTTAGTCTGTATATTAATTTTAACCCACGCTACATGAACCTTTTCATATAAACTGGAATAAATACAGAAACTAGAGCCAAACTAAAACTTATATGAGACATTAATAGTAAATAGTATAGTGAATAAATTAAATAATCATAACTAAAGGACTTTTAAAGCACGTATTTCTGTACATTTCGAAATAAGGTGCATTAAAAGTCAATAAATCCTTGATGAATATGAATATTGTAATTAAAAACGTGTCTCCACTAGTACTATTCATTAAAAATTCTAGTGCATTTAATCTATTAAAAAACAGCACAGTGAGCAAGTTTTTGGATATGGTAAGATTAAACTTATTTTAGTGAATAAAGTACCACTTTTCAACTATCGTTTTGTTAGGGTGGGTACTGGTGTGTGGAGATTCTAAGAAATCCACATGGTGATAGAGATTCTGAGAAGAAGTCTATGTATTTAAATTAAACCCAAGTGTTGTTGAGAGATTCTGAGAAGTCACATACTCAGAATGTGTTCTATTCATAATGATAAGTTTCATTTCAAAAGTTAAAAATTAATATTTCATTGGTAATGATCTGTCTCATATATATATATTTAACAGGTTTCATTTTTATATTCAAAAATGTTTTTGGTAAACTTTATGGTATATTTCATATGTAATTTCACAGTATTTCTAACTGCGTAGTCAGCTGAGTCTGTTTTGCATATGTAGTTGAACTGCATGTATTGTTCTTTTGTATCAATATTTCTTAGAATTATCAGTATGATACTTTGAATCTAAAAGAGGAAGAAGTCCAAAATCGAGACATTGACTAGACTATTTTTAAAGGTCAGGTGTTATTAGTGATAGCCAGATGACGACTTATGTCTAGAACAACAGTATATAAGATAGACTCTGCAAAATAGAATAGGGTTTGACTTTCTGAGACTCTGGTCTCTCTATCCTTTCAGCTCACTTCCTCTTCTTTGGCTTCACTCGACCACTCTTAGACTCAGACTCAGAGATCTTACAGGTTTTTATTCAAATTCAGATACCTTGAAATTCAGATACTTTGATACTTTTATATTTTGATACTTTAATATTTTAATACTTAATACTTTGGTATTTTTGATTTAAAACAAATAACTGTTTACGTTTTACTTACAATTTTACTAATGTTTTGATTAATACTAGTTGGGTTCAATCCATCATAAATGGATTGTTATTAAAAATGTACTGACATTGGATTTACATTTTCTATATTTAAAGGTTATTATTATTATCCAGAACTTTATTTCCAAGTTATGATTTGTTGTTTCTGTTCTCTATATTCTTTTTAATAAATTTACATATTATTACACCTTGACCGTCTGAATTGGATTAAATTTTGCATCAGTACACAAAATGTTATTTTATCCTTGCTTCTAGAAAATCCTCATATGTTTTCTAACAGCTTCATGTGGCCATAAACATTTAATTTTAACGTGGCTTTAAGCACTATGCATCATTAAAGTTTCACTTTCACTGCGACTAAGCCAATAAATGTGGTGTTTACAAGGAATAATCATATGAGTTTAGCTTATGGTATGAACCCAGAGACTGCATCAGTGGTAAAGTGAAAAAAAGAGCATCTTCCATCCGAAGACTTATGTTGCATTTCGGTGGACAATATAAATACAACAATATAAAATGTGGGAAACTATTAATTGGTTATTCTACAATTATTGTATTACAAATTATACTACGACTGGAAAATAATGTAAATTGATCAACTGTTTGGCGTAATGACGTTGAATGTCTCGACAGGCCAGTTGTCTCCTATAGTTGTTATAGGAGACAACTGGCCTGTCGAGACATTCAAAAAGACGGTTTGTTAGCAACCGTCTTTTTTAAGAAACGTAACAGTGTAAAAAAATTACGAGTGGGACGTAACTGGTGTGTTTTATGTCGTAGAATAAAACGTGAAAGTATTTTGAGCTTGTGTGAACCATGGACCTTATTTTAGGGATTTAACCAAAATCCCATTCAAAAAACCCATTGACTCTGGGACCATGGAACCGGAAGTGCTAAAATGCTAACTCGCGTCTGGGTTTTTGCCTACAAAGTGACAAGTAGCCAGCATGGTTCTCCTGCTGAGCACATTGTGCTGCGTACTGGTTGGGAAATGTGTCATTTCGACCCCAGTCTAAAGGAGTTTTTTTTCTTTCTTTTTTCTATTTAAAAGTGTACATTGCTGATGTTTTTGCAGAGATGTTGCATGTATGTATGGCCTGTGTTTGGATTGATGCTAAGAGTTTAACCCTCTGGTTGTGTTTGGATTCATATAACACTCGTGGTGTCCCCGGTCAAAAATGACCAGCCTCCAAACAATTGCTTATAAATCTCTCATTATACTATATTATCACCAAATATTGGATTCAATCTTTTAGTCAACTTGTTTTCTTTCATTTCGGACTGGTTTTTTGTTTCTGTTTGCATCTGATTAATCGTAGGCCACATTTATCTAAAAGTAGGCACCTCATTTTTTGAATGAAAAAAGCATTTTTTTATGTATAATTTTCACAATATGAGATAAAAAAATTATGAAACTTTGCACTGTTTATCACACTAGCATGCTTTAATGTTTAATCGGGAAGTTTGGTTTGAAATGCTTTTATTTTGTACAAAATCGCAAAAAGTCACACTCGTGGTGTTCCCGGTCAAAAATGACCGGCCTACAATCAATTGCTTATAAATCTCTCATTATGCTATATATCACCAAATATTGGATTCAGTATTTTTGTCAACTTGTTTTCTTTCATTTAGTACTAGTTTTGTGTTTCTTATTCTTTATGTATAATTTTCACAATATGAGATAAAAAAAAAAGTATGAAAATGTGCACTGTTTATCACACTAGTATGCTTTACTGTTTAATCAGGAAGTTTGCTTGGAAATGCTTTTATTTTGTAAAAAAAAAAAAAAAAATGGCACAAAGTTACACTTGTGGTATTCCACAGCCATTGAAAGTGAATGGGGAAGAATGAAAGTAAGAGAAACAACTAGTGTTCAGGAGCATGTTAATTATGCTCACATTTGTACATGTGTGCTTGCAAAAATAAAGGCCTTAGACCTGTGCTTGTGTGTATGCATACTCACACTACCAAACACACACACGCACACACACACACACATTCATGTATACAAACTATAGCGAGTATTACACGCTCTCTATTTCATCCTACCCTAAATGGCATCTAATATCATTTAATCAGTCTGACATTGTAACTGTCTGCGAGCCTTTATGTTTGCATGCACTCATGTACATATGTTAGCATAATCAACATGCTCCTGAACACTAGTTTGTTTCTCTTACTTTCATTCTTCTCCATTCACTTTCAATGGGTGTGGAACACCACAAGTGTGACTTTGTGCCATTTTTTTTTTCAGGATAAAAGCATTTCTAAGCAAACTTCCTGATTAAACATTAAAGCACACTGGTGTGATAAACAGTGTAAATTTCCATATTTTTCTATCTCATATTGTGAAAATTATTCATAAATAATTATTTTTTCAATCAAAAAATTAGGTGCCTACTCTCAGATAAATGAGGCCTATGATTAACCAGATGCGAATAGAAACACAAAACCAGTCAAAAACAAGTTGACTAAAAGACTGAATCCAATATTTGGTGATAATATAGCATAATAAGAGATTTATAAGCTAATTTTTGTAGACTGGTCATTTTTGACTGGGAACACCACAAGTCTGACAAGATGAAATAAAACCCATAAAAAATTATATAAATTCCCCTAAAATTTCTGAGAAGTACTTATACCCTGTGTAAACAAAGTCAGTAAGTTTGAGTCCAATGTGATAACATTAACTAGTATTTTCTGGAAAAAGAATGTCTTGTCTGGGTCAAACTGACCCGAACACAACCAGAGGGTTAAGACAGTGTATTTGTGTGCATTTTAGAAGGACTCTTTATTGATGAGGTCACCACGTCATGGTCCAGTTTGAATATGGATTTAAAGACCTTTTCAACGTGTGACCATAGTCTGGACTATTTTTGACTGTTCCTGGTTAGGAAGAGTCTGGTGTTTAAGAGCTGTGGCTGTTTTCATTACAAGAGGTTGGATTAATCATTTGCTATCAGCCAGCTTCAGCTATGGACAGTGTTTGGACATTGATGTACCACAGATAACTTGACTTTCGCACACGTCAGCTTTCACATGATGAAATCCTACAATGTTGCATTGCTTTGTTTGCCTTTTTTGTACTATTGTGTATTTACATTTTTGGCTATATGTAGCTGTATTAACTTGAATTGAATGTTTTCTATTTTGTATTTAATAAATTCATTGATTTGATATCCCTTTGACTACTGTACATTTTTGACAGTATAGACATTAGTTATGTGGTGACTGCATCCATTTCAGATGTATAATAACGGTTTTCCCAAAGATTTAAGTTATAGTAGCTGAAAAGAATTTAAAGTGAAGCAGATGTATTGTTGTTGATTAATAGTGCGGGCCATGTGTGGGCCTAGGAG
Organism: Cyprinus carpio; assembly: GCF_018340385.1. Classification (NCBI taxonomy): domain Eukaryota; kingdom Metazoa; phylum Chordata; class Actinopteri; order Cypriniformes; family Cyprinidae; genus Cyprinus; species Cyprinus carpio. The sequence goes on from NC_056601.1 coordinate 22,336,926, forward strand.
GGCTCCCTGGGGGCGAAATGATGGCTGCCCATGCATGGCCAGCGCTAAGGGGCCAACATTTTCCAAATGAGCAAAGCCTCAGAGGCACTGCGCAGGCAGCCCGCTGGGGGCCCTTAGGCTAGTCCTAAGTGGGCCCGTAAAGGGCCAGTGCAGGCTTGTTTGCAGGCCATTGCACTCAGTTGCATGTCAAGGTAGTGCCATATTTAATTTTTTAAAGGAATGAAAATGAGGCAGTGAGGGACAAAGTGTCTCTCAAAGTCTATCCCGCACATTTCGTCTCGTTTGCATTCGTGTTAAAGGGATCATCCAAAAATAAAAACTTGTTGGCATTTACTCATTTTGTTAATCATAGCCATTGACTTCCATAGGATTTTTCCAATAAGAGCTCAGAATAAGAGAAATGTAACCAGTTTAATTTCTTATCTGAATTTCCAGTGGATCAGGGTTATGAGGATTTGGAGCCTGCGTCAGACTATGTGGAGGTTGAGGATGATTTGAACCTTCCTGCCCCCCAACAACCCACCTTCACTCCACACTACACCACCGTCGAGACTAAAAGCCAAGACGCTGTTTCTGAGGATTATGACGACGTTGAAATCCCTGTTATCTATGACAGCGAGGACTATGATGACATAGGGTAAAAGACACAAAATCAATGACTTTCCCTTCAGCTGGACACATGAGCAGACTCTGAAATCAACTGCATGTTTCCTTCAAGCTACTATTGTACATTATTTAAGCAAAGAAAGTTTCTAATAGCATATAAACTACAGGTGTGTTTACTTTTACTTATCTAAACTGATATTTCCCTTCCCATTTTTAGAAATGTAATACATCTTTCAAAACTGTCATTTGATTTGTCATTTTCTGTTGAAGCATCCTACTGTATGAGACATTTGTGCGAAAGTGTTTATGCGAGTTCAAAAGATGTTTGAGAAACATCTTAATAGGCCTATGCTTTATATAGTAAGCCTTGTAATGATTTGCACTGAAAAATTTCATGTCTTATATTAAATTGTACCTTTTTTATTATTCCAGTGAATCAAAATGATTTTTGGAAAAGAAGAACAACACACAAACAAGCAGTTCTCTGAAACTGATTCCATACATTTATTCTTAAAAAAAAGAAAAGAAAAAAGAAACAAGTACAATGGTGACTATCAATAGATATTTGTCTTTCACAGCTGCTCGATTTGTAATCGCTGCTGTTCAGGGCAGCAACAGGAACATATCAAAAGTCAGTTGTTTTTTTTAAACCCATGCCCACAGTCAGAGGAGCGTTATGGGCCTTGCAGACAATTCGAGGCGTATAATTTCCGTGCACACAAACTACAAGTCTCCCTCTTGCTCGGTGGAGCTCCTGTTCTTTTGTACACAAGAGAAACAAGTCGAGAAAAAGAAGATTTTCTTTCTCTTGCTCTCAGAGATGTCCAATAGGTGGCAGGCACAGGGGGCTGAGACTAGCCTCCTAATCTCTGACCCTCACCCCAGGCGAAGCCTCCTGGACGGTCCTCAGGGAGAGGGTTGTAGTCGGCATCTTCCTCAGGTGTATCAAACAGCATCTTACTGGAGAAGTAGAAAGAAAGGGTGTTTTACTTCAAAGCAAAGACTAAAATATTATCTAGAAGATTTATATAATGGGTTACTGATGGTGTGGCAAAACTTTGAGGTTGGTATTTTTTTATGTTTTGAAATAAGTCTATATATATATATATATATATATATATATATATATATATATATATATATATATATATATATATATATATATATATATATATATATATATATATATAAATAAATAAAATACATATAAAATAAAACAGCAGAAATATTACTATAATTTAAAATAACTTTACTAATTTAATATATTTTAGCATGCTATTTATTCCTGATTTCTGAAGAATCACATGATACTTCTAATATGCTGATTTGGTGCTCAAGAAAAGTATTATTATCATCTTAAACGGTTCTGCAGCTTAATATTTTTTTTTTTAGAAAAAGTGATTTCTTTTTAAAACATTGATGATAATAATAATAACAGATCCCTTGAATACATCTAAGCCCCTTGACATTGTGAAGACATGAGACATTAGCACTCACAGGATGGAGGGAGTCCTCAGCCATCTGCCACCACCTGGCTGGTTGGGAAACACATCCTCCAAAAAGTAGTACACATGTCCCACTGCGATGCCTTTAATGGAAAGACAGAACATATAATACCAACAACAGATTCATTCATTATTATTTTAAATTAAATTAAAATGACAAATAGTAATGAACAAAATTGGACTGATTTATCGTTAATGCAAGTATCAGCACAAGACAAGTTAATAAGTCTCTACCTAAAAGATCCACAATGATGGAGTTCCCTAGCAGCAGAGAGAATCCCATGAGTACCCACGGGAGGAAGGGGGCCTGGAAATTCAGAAGGCCGAAGAAATTCATGCGCACGTTTGGGTTCCTCCTGCTCCATATGTACACAAGCATGATGGTGAAAGCCTGACCTAAGAACACAAGATTCACAAACATGCCAAATATCTGCACAACCATTAAGAAAATTAGAACCGGTATTTGAGCAAATGTAAGATGTAATGTATGTTATGCATCTTGAAATCTTAAAGTGCTTATATATTACGTTGTTTTTTTTTTTATTTTAGCAAATTTGATATTTTTGACTGTTTTGACTGTTGTTTCTACAAGATGTCTCACATGATTTTATTAAATATAAAATGAGGTCAAACATCTTTCATAATTCAGCTTCTATATTTTTCTACATCTTGAGGTTAGAGTGAGAGGTGACTCATTTTCCTCTTCTTTTTTTCTCAAGGTACCACCAAACTATTATTTCATTCTGTGGGCTTCTCGATAGACAGGATGATGATCTAAAGCATATTAGGCAATTATATGCTAATAGAAACATGCCTAAGTTGGAACATTGCCTTCCTTGCAATTCATTTATTTGATCCAAAGTGCAGCAAAAACAGTAAAATTCTGAAATATATTTACTATTTAAAATAACGGTTTTCTATTTGAATATATTTTCAAATGCAATTTATTCCTGTAATTTCAAAGCTAAATTTTTACTCCATCACTCCAGTCACATGATCCTTCAGAAATAATTCAAACATTCTGATTTGCTGCTCAAAATTTTTTATTACTATTATTATTATTATTATGTTGAGAACAGCTGAGTAGAATTTTTTCATGTTTCTTTGATGAACGGAAAGTTCAGAAAGACAGCATTTATCTGAAACAGAAATCGTTTGTAACATTATAAATGTCTTTATCATCACCTTTGATCATTTTATATATATACACTGACTCCAAGCCTTTGAATGGTATAGTGTATAGTGTTACCAAAGCTTTTTACTTCAGATAAATGCTTTGAATCTTTCTATTCATCAAAGAATCCTGAAAAAAAGTGTGTTTTTAATATTGATAATAAAGGATCATGTCACACTGAAGACTGGAGTAATGATGCTGTAAATTTAGCTTTGATCACAGGAATAAATTACATTTAAAAAAAATATATTTAAATAGAAAGCAGTTATTTCAAATAGTTCACAATATTACTGCTTTTGGTGTATTTTGGATCAAAGAAATGCACACTTGGTGAGCAGATGAGAATTCTTTAAAAAACTATAAAAATCTTACCGTTGAAAAACTTTTGATTGGTAGTGCATATATATTTTAATAAAACTTTTGAATGTTTGACATTTTAAAAAGTCCTTAAGAAAGTAAAAGTGAAATTGACTGTCTAAGCAAATCAGTTTTATGATCTGATCTGATCTGCTATACAGATAAATAAAATGAGTGCTTCTCTTTTGAGAAAGTGTGAAGGATACAGTCATGAGAAGGCCACCGAAGAGGAACATAAAGACAAAGTCAGCAGTTCTCCCTCTGAAGGAGCCCTCCTCCAGCATCCGACAGTACCGGTACCTGTGAGACTCCAGTTAAGGACTGAACAAACCTTAAACTTCAGACACCATCCCTTACACTGCTAAATCTACAATCAACTATGAATATATTATGATATAACAAGGATACAAAAATATCATGTTGAATAAGAAGTTGAACCCAACCGGACCAAAAAACAAAAAGTTGGTTATTAGCCGCCATACCTATGAACACACACACACACACAAATGATTTAGTATCACATGCTTCAATATTAACACTATAAAGCCTACTGTATACATTCTATACACATTTTACTGAGAAGTAGCCTTCTGCCATCTTAATTACAATTTCTATTCTTTTTTTTATTAAGTAAAAGTTATGATTCAAAAAAAAAAAAAAAAAACCTTTAGGTTATGGTACACGTGTCTTTTTGCTGTGAAATCTTTAATGATTTTATAAAATATAAAGAATACCTTTTATATTGTTAGCTATATTAAAAAATGCACTTTTTTCAATCATGTTCAAATCATTTTAAAACAAGAGTATCAAATACGATGCAACAGGCTTTTCTACATCACTCAGTCATCATTGTATTGCAGTGCATTGCATACGAAGGTTACTGATCCAAAAAAGTCCAATAAACTGTTAGATTTCATTCATTTGTTCTGACTATTATTTCTAAACAAGGCACAGTGTTCTTCAAAGAAACACTTATTTTGACACTTACCTGATAATTCCTCAATATTAAATCTGGGTTGAAGTAAAGCTGGAAAGGCGTGATGAGTTCTAGTTGCTGTGGACACAAAGTAAACACCATAATCAGATACAAATGACGTGTTGCAGGTAAACAAACAGCGTTTAATGACGTTTTAATGCTCCACTGAAATAAAAACTGAAATGCACTTTGAGCAGCTCGCTTGAGGTTTAACTGTGAATGATTGTAAACACAGGAAGTATGATGTGAACATGCAGACAGAGCAACAGGACTCAAAACCGAGTGACAAGTAACCTTAGATTCATTACTCTTAACATGGCATAACATACACAGACATTTTACCGGATGGTTTATGTTTAACTGTCCTGAGAACATCACAGAGGAAACAAGCTGTGTTTTAACTGCACAGGTACGAGGACACGGCAGAAAATAGCGCTTAAGACCCTAATATTCATCCATTTACTCACCACGGCGGCTGTAGTGAGTACGCAGGCGGTGGTATAAGCTCTAGTGACCACAGGAATCTGTAAATATTCCTGTCGGATTGTCTGGTATGCCATTTTTTGGAGCCACAACGCTGCTTCCGGCACCTTCTTGACACGTCATCACCTGGGTAAGCGAATGAAGGAGGCGGTTTTAGTTTTTGATGATTCTAATTGGTTAACGCTTCAAGCGCTCACTGCTCTGATTGGTCAGCTAACGTGTCAATTACTGTGTTATCCCGGTCAGTAGATGTTTGGCATTTTTCTATTGGTTGGTAAAGGTTTTCCATAAATGTATGAAAATTTTGTAAGTTGAAAGTTTACAGTTTACAGACAGACAGACAGACAGACAGACAGACAGATAAATCGATGTAATGTAATCTTCTACTGTTCTCACTGTTTTGCTTCCAGTCTCCAGGGGGCGATGTTGCGCTTTTAACCTCGCGTGAACTGAGTGAGGCACGAAGAAGGTTGAACTGCGCGCGCGCTGCAGAGATGGCAGAGAGCGGAGGTAAAACACGATTCGGTTGTTTAAACCTTTTTTAATGTGCGACCAACTCACAAAACATGAACAATACAAAAGAGCGGAAAATGCTTTACTATATATATAACTCTAGAGTGTTAGATAATATTTAGTGAGTTTTACATGTAGATAAATGTTATTGTCATAGTTTCATGCGGCTAGTTCTTAAATGTTTTGAGAAACATTTTGCTCTTAGAAACTATCCAACGACACGACTAATATAATATAATAACATTATATTATATATGTGTATGTATAAAATAGATGTTTTCTTGGTCAGCAAATCAGCATACTGCAATGATTTCTGCTGAAAAATCGGCTTTGCCATTTCAGTTTGTAAAATTATTTCTCAATATTTACTTTATTTTGATCATATAAATGGAGCATAAGAAGTCAGCTAAGAGATTTCTTTTAAAAACATGAAACATTTGAATTACTCCACATTTTGCCAGTGTATGGATGATATGTGAATATATGTGTGGCTTAACCTGTGTCTCTTATGACTCCAGTTTCAGTGGGATCTGAATCCCTCCAGCTGTATGAAGCGCAGTTCTTCGGCTTCACCCCAGAGACCTGCACTGTACGAGTTCATGATGCATTTCGAGACTCCCTCAATCACATATTGGTCGCTGTTGAGTCTGTGTTCGTGAAAAGATTTTGTCCGGGCCAGGATCCGCCAGCAGAGCTCCGACTGACAGCCCGTGAGAGCACCCAAAAACTGCGGCAGTTCTTACAGGAGCGCTTTGAAATCATGTTTCAGCGCATGAAGGGGATGCTGATGGACCGCGTCCTGTCCATCCCTCACAACGTCCTGCTGCCCGATGACCAGCTGCACCAGAAGTACCCAGAAGGCAAAGAAGACCTCATGAAGCTGCAGGACTCCATCGCCAATCTGCTGCAGGCTTATGAAGCCGAGGTGTGCGCCAAGCAAGCGCTTCTCGCTGAGCTTGAGGAGCAGAAGGAAACTCAGAAACAACTGGATAAAGTGCTGAGATGGATCGAGGAACTGAGAATTTCATGGAGGCGAGAGGGAATGGGAAATGTCCAAGACAGCATTCGACACATGATGGAGACTGTGGGCCAATTGCAGGATGTTGTGGGAAAGATTAACAAACGAAATAAGAACCTGGATGAAGTTTGATGGTTGATTTGCAACAATTGAGACCTCCATAACACAAGCGTCTGGTGTAATGCGTGATCGAGCCACCAGGGGGAGGCAATGCACAATCTATTCGGGACAATTACATTAATATACAAGTACCAAGATCAGTCTACCTTCAAAGAAATACATTTGTAATCAGGAGATTTTCCTCAGACATTTGGAATGCAGTCCATCTCTCCTTCCTTAAAGTCACTGGGTTTTCTCATTTACGATTCAGTGCCTTTGATGTTCTGTACAGTGAGATCTGCATTAGATTAGCCCAAATTTCCCACAGGCCCATACTGATGTGTCCAACAGCCTGGTCGGCTTTACACTTTACAGAAAGTTTCATGTTGTTTGAGGAGATATTTTAAGGTCTTTCCCTTGAAGTTCAGAGGAGAAAGATTTTAAGTTCATATTGAGTTGTACAGGACCTTATCGCCCGCAGAGGAACGCCTACATTTTGTACATAGTCTGAATCTAAATTACAGTACATGGATTGAGTTGCTAAGCGCAAATGTCAGTTTAAAAAAAAAAAAAAAAGTAATAAACTAATATGCTTGTTTTGTATGTAACTGTAAATAACAATAAAACTTTGTGTTTGCATGATACATTCTTTTCCACAAATTAAATAATTCTGTACTGAAAGATATTTGTATGGAGAGGAACAAATGTAACCTTTTCAGTAAAGCAACACTTAAAAAAAAAAAATCTTATTTTTATTGTTTTATGAATGTTTATATAACCACAAAAACCAAAAATGGAAACAAATTTTATTTCCAACATATTTCTTAAGATGTATAAATACTTGTATGACCATTAAAATATCCAACTGCCTGTAAACTGTTAATGACTGTTTCACAGGTACATGTGCAATAATTGTTTATAGTTCATTAAACAAGCATGAAAAACATTGTTTAAAGACTTTGCAATCGCGATCTGAAAAAGCTTATTTGAATTTTATGAAATTATCCTTAGAATGGAGTGTCCTAAAAAAGCGTTGTTTCTTATTTTTTTTATTTTATTTTTTTTGTTCTGTTTATTTTCACCCAAAAGCAAGATGACATTTAAATATTTTGAAGAAATAATCTTCTTGAAAATTGAAATTGCGTTATACTTACCCTTACGTTGTTTCAAAAACTTTTTCGTTGCTTTTTCTCTTCTGGAACAGCTGTGAGATGATTCTTCAAAAATTCTCAAAATAACAATGGGTTTGTAATTACATGGGGAAAAATAGTGACAGAATTTTCATTTTTGGGTAAAGTTTGGACCTTTTTCACATTGGTTAAATTACTGTAGTGGAGAATGGAACAAATATATATGAACAAACAGATTGATTACAGTGGTCAGATGAAAGAAATATGTCAAATTTACTGTCATTCCATAAGCCATTGCGTTAATCATTGTCATCACGGTTTTAATTATTTTTCTCAGAATGTGTTAATGTTTTTTATTTTATTTATTCTATTTTCTAAATTAAATTTAGAAAGTGAAACAATCGAACCGTGGATGACACATATATTAAAGTGCACATCACTTAATATCTTCTCAGGTGAATCTATCTTTCACGCTTTAAGAATTGTTAGAATAATCAAGATATAGATGCTGATTAAGAATCAGCTTTATTTTGCAGTGTTCACCTTTGAGGTTATCCGCTTTAACATCATTACACCCAATCCAAGCTGGAAAATCCCAAAGGACAATGCTATTCTCATGTAAAAATGAATCATAGCGCTGGATTTGCTGGAAGGCATGCACCTAAACAAGGGCTGAGAGACAGACACAGTGAAGGAGGGCTGGGTGGATTAGAGGAGGGAGGCCCCGCAACCTGCCCGACTCTACGTCTGTCTCTTTCATCACTCATTAAAGACGTATCCAGAGCAGCTGGGGCCATCCACAAAAAGTCATGCTGGATGGAGGCGTCACGCTCCGGACAGCCTGGCCTCAATCCCCCCTGCCAAGTCAGATTAGCAGGGTCTACCAATAAAGACCCCTTATCTCCACACACCCACGCAATGACAAGCTGGAGTCAGAAAGAACTGCCTGAGTCTGAAGATACTGAGGTGATGAGTTATGAGAGAACAGCAGAGTGGAACCGAGTTAATTTTAATAAGGCTACAACTGAGATCTGCTGATTAAGAGACAGACTGACTACATTTTCACACAACGAAACCAACGAATGGTATCCTATAATGTCACGAAACACTGAAAGATTTCATTTATGTTATCCATGACTGGTGTTAGAAAAGCTACAACTGTTGGGTGCTAAGCTACAAGCTAATCATAGTTTGAAGTAGTTAGACATGCTAAAGTTATACATTTGTTAAAATGTAGCTATGCTAAGGAAGAGCCGTTTCTACAGATTAGTTAACCACAATTTATGTTTGTGTGTATGTATGTGTTTATATATAAGGATGAACCAGTTTAACACTTTTCAGTGCTAGCCAGTGCTAAAGTTTAGCTTGAACCGATTCAATAGAATACTTCGGAATCATTCTGTCCAGATTTGGCCATATAAACCAATTCACTGGGATGAATCTTTCCAATGCTGCATGTAGGATAGGACTGTTCATGATGATAGAATGAATCAGACTTTCTCAAACTGGACTTTCCTGTGCTATGTAAGTGAGAGAGAACCGTTCAGGATGAACCAAATCAATACAAAGAACCAGACTTTCCAGTGCTGCATATGTGAGAGAGAACAGTTTAGGATGAGCCGATTCACTGATATGAATCTGACTACAAATTTAAGAGCAATCCCTGAGGATGAATACATATGCTACATATTAAAAAAGGACTAAGAACCGATTCAAGGCTATATAAATGTGAAAGTGGATCATGTAGAATAAACCGGACTTTCCAGTGTACATATGTGAGAGATAAATGATTAGAATGAACTGATTCAATAGTGTGAATCAGACTTGAAAGAACCATTTAGCATAAACTAATTTAATGAATTAAACTGTCCACTGATTCAAATGTGTGAGAGAGGTCTGTTCAGGTGAGTGTGTCTGTTGTTTTTCAGAAATTAAAAACAGGCATGCATCATTTGGTCACAAGACACAGTGACCTGTTGGAAAAAGCAGTTCACTAAAGCTACTTTGACACTGCGCTTCATAAAAAAACAGCATATGCTGGTTAGGTATGTTTTGGCGCTGGGATGCTGGTTTATGCTGGTCCTTTGCTGGTTCAAACTGGTCCTTTGTTGGTTTATGCTGGTCCTTTGTTGGTTTAAGATAGTCCTTTGCTGGTTTATGCTGGTCCTTTGTTGGTTTATGCTGGTCCTTTGCTGGTTTATGCTGGTCCTTTGTTGGTTTATGCTGGTCCTTTGCTGGTTTATGCTGGTCCTTTGTTGGTTTATGCTGGTCCTTTGCTGGTTTAAGCTGGTCCTTTGCTGGTTTAAGCTGGTCCTTTGGCTGGTTTAAGATGGTCCTTTTGCTGATTTAAGCTGGTCCTTTTGCTGGTTTAAGCTGGTCCTTTGGCTGGTTTAAGCTGGTCCTTTGCTGGTTTATGCTGGTCCTTTGTTGGTTTATGCTGGTCCTTTGCTGGTTTATGCTGGTCCTTTGTTGGTTTATGCTGGTCCTTTGCTGATTTAAGCTGGTCCTTTGCTGGTCCTTTGCTGGTTTAAGATGGTCCTTTGCTGGTTTATGCTGGTCCTTTGCTGGTTTAAGCTGGTCCTTTGCTGGTTTAAACTGGTCCTTGTTGGTTTAAACTGGTTTTTTTGTTGGTTTTATGCTGGACCTTTGTTGGTTCAAGCTGGTCCTTTGTTGGTTTATGCTGGTCCTTTGCTGGTTTATGCTGGTCCTTTGTTGGTTTGAGGTGGTCCTTTCCTGGTCCTTTGCTGGTTTAAGATGGCCCTTTGCTGGTTTATGCTGGTCCTTTTGCTGGTTTAAGCTGGTCCTTTGCTGGTCCTTTTGCTGGTTTAAGATGGTCCTTTGCTGGTTTATGCTGGTCCTTTGCTGGTTTAAGCTGGTCCTTTGTTGGTTTAAACTGGTCCTTTGCTGGTTTAAACTGGTCCTTTGTTGGTTTACGCTGGTCCTTTTGCTGGTTTATGCTGGTCCTTTGCTGGTTTGCCTGGTTTATGCCAGTCATGTGCTGGCAAAGGACCAGCAGAAACCAGCAAAGGACCAGCATAAACCATCATCCCAGCGTCAAAACATACCTTACCAGCATATGCTGTTTTTTTCAGCAGGGGGATGAATTGCACATAACACTGTTATTTTTCTGTTTATTAATGTGAAGCTGCTTTAAAACAATCGGTATTGGATAAAGCATTATATATTGTGACGACTTTGAAAGCATCAGTCACGTTACTGAAAAATATAAAGTTAGCCGCATCGCTACTTTTACATAGCACAGGCTACTCATCGAAACTGCCCTTTAATAGCCTGTGTTTGCAATCATCAATTTACACTGCAAGATCATTTTCATTCATTTAATTATTTGTAACTAATTAATAACTAAATTACATCAGTAATGTGTAGTCAAATATGTGTGCTATAATTTAACATTCAGCAGTGATTAGCATGAAATAAAAGTTAGCTTCTGAAATAAAAAATAAAACATTAGAGGTAATTTTTAGACTTAAATCCTGACAACATCAGAAAGTACTGCAGTGAACAATAAATAAAATATGCACTACTGCCTTGAAAACCCCCATTACCCCCGACCACGTCTTTCAGAGACCGTCTCCACCAGAGGCAAACATTCTTGAGCGTATGAAGTTCAAAGCTTTTTTTTTTATCCTCCTGTGGTACAAATGGGGAAAGCGAGAAAATACTGAATCTATTTCACTCAACTTGGTTAACACCAAAACTTATCCTCTCTCCTGATTTGTGCATGGGCCTACCAGATCATTTGTGCGAGGACGTGTGAAAAATATGCTATTTTAAATTAGTTGCATAAAACGTATAATTTTTTTTTTTTTTTAGTAGGTAGGTAAAACCAGACTGTGAGAGACGTCAATACAGCCAAGCAGCTCTTGTGGGGAATCAATAGACTCCTGAAAGCCCTGCTTGCAACAGCAAATCTACTCCTTGCACAGTCAGAATGAATCAATTCTGCATACAGATTATCCATTTTTAAGCCAACTCAGGATTTTCTTTTAAAAAGGCTGTTAAATAAATCTATACATACTGATGCAATCATTTACACAAAGACATTTATTTATTTTATACAATTTATAATTCATTCAGCATATGCAGCCCATATTGCCAAACAAAGATATAAGATGAAACTACATGATATTTTTGTTGTGGAAGTGCATTCAGCTCAAGTGTTTTTGTTCAGATCTTTGAAACAAACAGAGCACGGCCCACTTCTGTCCCTGTTGCATTGCATAACACAATCGGTACAAGATATTTTGTTGCTTTGGGGATGATTGAATCATCTGAGGCAGGGCCTCAAAGTTACATGAAACGAAACCTTATGGCACTATTGATTTCCACAAAGAAGGTAACGTATCATTTCTGAGTTAAAAATAGTCTCTCTCTGGCCAAAAACATCAAGGTTGCTTACTGAAGGTATGATTTTAATTTTCATAAACAAGGTCTTTATTCAATACTTCCAACAAACTGTGATTTTACAAAGATGATCTAAGCAAAGGGCCGCTTCCCATGGTCCTGAGAAGTTTTAGCTGTGGAGAGTGAACACTTAGCAACGGTTTATTATTAGCAATGTTTGTTTGGGCTTGTTCTCCCAAAAATGAAAATTCTGTCAGCATGTCACCTGCCTTTTTTTCTAACAATGTTCTTCAAAATATTTGAATATATTCAAAATTGTGTTTCACAGGACTCAAACACTTCACACTGCAAGTACAACACTATACCAGTATTACGCAAGTTTACTATATCAGAAAAAAAGTCATACATATGGTGCTGGTTATGTGATGCAGATATCAAAATTTATTACAAATTTACAAATCAAGCACAAAAAAAACTATATTAACTGATAATCTGACAATGTAATAAAAGTAACCACACAAAAGTAAAAAACAAATTATAATCCTACAACTAAAGTCAAATTCATCTTGAAAAGGAATAAACGTAGTGTTTTGCTGCCACTATTGTTCATTTAATCAATAAAACATACAGAAATGTACATAAAGTTATGTTTAAAAAAATTTAAAAAAATTTAAGTTAAAAAAAATTTTTACCTAAAAATGTTTACCTATACCTATGGCAAAACATCCATTGCTGAAGTCTCACGCATGGTGAACCTAAGCACTTGTTTTGTTTCTATGACAACCAGTGACGACTGTGACTGTAATCTGAAAAGAAAATATCAGATCTGGCCATACGTAACTTGCCATTTTAGTCCATCAGATTTGGTGGGGGGTGTCTGATTACCCTGTTAGCAAAGACTGTGCGACCTAAAAAGTTATTAATACTCTTAAAGATCCAAAAATGATCATTCTGTTATCATTTACTTATATATGAAGTTGTTCCAAACCTGTATGAGCAATGAAAATATTTAGAGGAATTACAAGGTGTTTTTGTTTAATACAATGCTAGTCAATGGTCACCAAAACTGTTCTGTCAAGATAACATATGCCCATTTTTCCTGTGTAGAAATCTTTTTTCCCCTCTTTTTGCTCTTGCATCAGCACTTATAATACATTACAGTGTTGGTAGATAAAATAAAATATCTGGTGCCTCCCAAGCAGCTTTATTAATCCCCCAAAATCTGGGTGAGGAGCATTTCCACAGTGTGCCCATCCCTTGGCTTTCTGGCTGTAAGCAACAGGAGTGCATTGTGGGTGGGAGAGCAGTCTTGGCATATTCTGGGGGACAGCTGGTGACAGAGTGTTTGTTCTTCTTTAGGACGACAGCCCGGCGCAGTCAGGGAGAGGTCACCTTCTCCACGCCTTACCGAGCTCTGAGAAGCCTGAGATTCAGATTCGTCTTTCTATCCGCTGTCCTTCACGATTCTCAGCCACCAAATTGGCAGCAGGTATAAAGTACGTGCAGAGATGCCTTGATCTTTAGCTGTTTCCACAAACACTGGATGAACTGATATCTCATCCAGCCATATAAGCGGATTAAGGTGGAAGACTGACAGAAATATTTTGTCTGAGTGCAACATATTCCCCCATCATGATATCCCGATATGGTAATATAACTTTGTTTTGGACGTTGGTCCCCAGCATGAGATTCTGGTGTGCTGGTGTCTCTGTTAGGGAAACTAGTTTAACCAGCAATGGTGGTTAAACCATAGGACTATTTATTACTGATTTTCATGACAGGACACAGAACTTTGTCACATTGTTTGATATATTTACAGTACTATTTAAAAAATTTGGGGTCAGGAGTTTTTATTTGTTATTTTTTTGGACATTTATTTGATAAGATAAGATTTTTTTTCGACATTTTTGGAATGAAGATTAGTGGAGATTTTTAAAAATGGATGATTCCCCCAATATCTCTGGTGGGACATTTCTGTCACAAAAGACTTCCACAAGAGTAACCCTTAAGCAGACTGATCAACACCCCAGCAACACTAACCAGCATATAAACCAGACTGTGCCAAAAAAACAAAAACGTTGGTCTTTTAAGGAAAGAGGGTGTGTATGTGAATATGTACACCTCTACCCGTCAGCACAATAGAGGGGCGGCCCAAGCTGTAGAGCAGCGGTAATGAGCAGCTCGAAGGAGGTCTGGGGCTCCTTCTATATTCTGTCACTCACTGAGGGGGTGTAGAGCAATATCCCACCGCACAATTATCCCCCCTCAGAGTTAACAAAGAACCCTTAATGACATCCCCACTGGCACCCCTCCAAATATGAGTGTACAAAGCAGGACAAGGCGGACGACTGGGGCTTTCACAAATGTCTGTCTGACCATTTGTGAAATTGTGGGCTTTATCCATGCATTGGACCACTCAGTAATCATATGCATGTATACATGCGTAAACCCAAGGACATTTTGGTTGTGATTTTGTTTCTGTGATATATTTTGAAAATGTAGATATTCAAGTTCAAAAGAAGAAATAGAAATCTTATGTAACACTATAAATGTCTGTCACTTTTGATCAATGTATTGTATTCTTGTTGAATAAAAGTAATAATTTCTTCTTCTTCACTTAAAAATAAGCCTTTTTTTAAGATTTACGCAATTTTGAATTAATAGTAAAATTCCATCAAATTGAACTGAATAATTTGTTCGTATTTTAATTGAATAATTGATAAAGGATTGTTAAATTATTCAATTAAAATAGATAAGGATTATTCAATTCAATTTGATGGAATTTTACTATTAATTAAACTGCGTAAATCTAAAAAAGAAAAAGTGTACTTTTTTTTTAATTGTTCTTCGAATCTTACCACAGACCTTTAAATCTTATTATATGGTTTCCAAAAATATATTAAGCAGCAAAAACTTTTAAAAATTTAAAAATTGTAATATTATTTCACAAAAAAATATTTAATTTAAAAATTGTAATATTATTTCACAAAATTGTTTTTACTCTCTTTTTAATCAACTAAATATTTTTCCTTGTTCAGTTTAATTTTGTGTGTGTGTGTGTTTAAATCTACTTGACCCCATGAGTTTGCAAAGGCATGATGCTTCTGGAAGGGGTTTTTATAAGGGGTTTTAAGATGGTGGTCTGCTACTCCCTTCAGCTCCTTCAGAGTGTTAATGAAGAACTTCAAAGGTAAAACTGTCCCTTGAGGTCACAGCGCTCTGCTACTGTAATTGAAATACGTGAAATGCATGCATTCAAAAACAGAACAAAGTTACTAGCACATAGCTTGGGCGAGGGGTTCAATTTGCATAATTTAAAATTGTACTGGCAAAATGGTTCTTTGCAACTCAGCGATCCCTGTTTGGGAAATGTAAGTCTATGCATTTATTTAATTTAGTGTGTGTCACGCTCTCTTTTGTAGATATGCTGTTTGGGAGTTGATAATTAAGGTACAATTGGAAAACTAAAGAAATGCTTTAAGTCTGTCTGTCAAATTTAAATCTTATCCACACAGGCTGAATTATTAAATTCATTTCATATAAATATAACGAAGGTCAAAATGTTTGTTTAATAAAGAATTACATTAGCATAACAGTTGTTCAGTTTTTATCAAATACTCTGCAGTTTTTATCATTCATGTTTCATTTTTTATAACACAAAATAAACATCCAAAGGACATTAAAACAGTTTTCTACTCATATTTTTTAGTCGTGCATACCCAGCATTCTGCATGCATAAGATATAAGGTCAGATTTCAAAGATCTGTCATTTTGAGGCTTATAAAAAACAAAAAAGCTACATACATGTCAGTGCTGTAGTGCCTTCAGGCTGATACCATCTGTAGAATTATGGTACTGGCATCTAATGGCAGCCATATGAAGACATGCCCTACCTACGAATGAGATCTCTGTTAACAGCTCATAGCAGTTGAATGCGGTTTGGTTTAAGGCCAGGAAGAAAATTGACCAGGTGTTACTCTGCTGTGTACAGCAATGTAATGATATAATAAACACTGCATGTTAAATCATGCTACCTGGCGACACTGTGAAAGATGTCTATTTGAAAAATAAATAAATAATATTCATAAAAAGAAGCTTATGCTTAAAAATCAATACTTAATCAATTTATATTTAAAGGAATAGTTCACTCAAAACTGTAAACCAGCTTAAAACCTAATCACAACAAATCTATCCAAGATGTAAACCAGTTTGTTTCTTTATCAGAACAGATTTGGGGAATTTTAGTACAACATCACTTGCTCACCAATGCATCCTCTGCAGTGAATGGGTGCCGTCAGAATGAGAGTCTAAACAGCTGATAAATACATCAAAAGTAATCCACAGTCCATTAATTAATGTATTGTGAAGCTGCATGTTTGTAATCATTATGACATTTTAATTATTATTTGTTGCTTCTATGAAAAAAACAAACAAAAAAAAAACAGTTCCTAATCCATAAAAATGCTTCCTCCAGTGAAAAAGGCCATTCAGTGTTGTCCTCTCACATTAAATTAGCTAAAGGTTTGAAACTAAAAACGTCTTGATGCTTTTGTTTCTTATGGTTGTGTGGCTTTTCACTTCAGAAGACATTAATTAATGGACTGGAGTCGTGTGGTTTAATTGTGGATTATTGTGAAGTTTTTATCAGCTGTTTGAGCTCTTATTCTGCCGGCACCCATTCGCTGCAGTGGATCCATTGTTGAGCAAGAGATGTACTGTAATTTTTTAAATTTGGGTGCACTAAGATAAGTTGTGTGTTGAATATCCTTGAATGATTTCTTTGAAATTCCGTAAACTGCCTTTCTGTCATGCATATTCAACATCTTGTGGGTGTGGTGAATTCATTTCATATGCACACTCATGAGTTGTAAAGGAGCCAGTTCTTAAATTATGAATTTTGTCCAACGTTGACCTACATCTATGTGGGCAAGAGGTTCACTTTATATGTGAAGCCAATCAACAATCACATCTGAGATTAAACACCGTTTGAGAGAAATTCATTATGCACCCTTTGTTAACATTAAAATGATGAGTTTCCTTTACTAATGGAAGTCTTTATCACATTATGAGTCTGAAAAGCCATTAGGCCTCACGCTAGTAATTTATGATTTATCTTGCCTTTGTGTTTGCCCTGAGGAAGTCTGTAATGGAAGAGTCTGAGGCCTCCCTTTGACAGCATATGCCTCTCACCCCCCTCTAAAAATTCAGTTTCTGAAAGCTGGCTCATTTTGGAAAAGCTCTTATCGAATAAATGCACAAGTCAAATCTGTGGCTGCTAGCTGTGCCTTTCGATTGCAGCGGTCATGTGATTATGCCTGTCTACTGAAAGTAAGGGCAATTCTGCCCCTCCTTGCAAAAGAACATGGCTTTCCACAAAGAATAGATTGTGTTCAGGGACTTTTCTCCATGTGAAATGGTCCCCACCTACTAAGATCTAGTGTTAACATATCAGCCATTCATCAGAGCTCTTTAATGCTGGATCCAAACAAGATCAAGCCTGCATTTGGCCTGCAGATTAAAAAATACATCTTATGTGCTTCCCACTCATAGCCACACTGTTGGTTGCTGACAGTGGCATATTTTTTTTTCTGTATAAGATATTTAAAAGTGACAAAAACAGAAGCTAAGGCAAGCATCAGTTTAATTATTGCATAATCTTAGGGACTTTTAAAATCCCCCAAGTAAAATTTTGGTGCTGAACTTGTCTAGCGCAGTTTGTGCTTTATGAATATAAAACACAGCGAGGATGGAAGTTGAGGAAATGCTAAGGAGTAACCTTAAAAGATATATTTGCTCATTTTCAACAATTTTATATTGTTACAATGTCAACAGTATATGCAAATGAACAATATGCACTCTCTCTCCATGTTACCTGCACCCAGATATTACAGTTTATTTGTAGTAAAGGTCCAGTGACTTTTGACAGCTCCAGGGTTTTTGTTAAAGAGACTATATTGAGCTTTAACTATCAAATACAAAAGTTTGTGTTAAAAACATGCACAAGTAACAAAAACACAGTCGGTTTTGTCTGTGAAGTTAAACAGCTGGGAAAAAATTGCATGTTTATATTAAATCTGTGTATTAAGTGATAGCAGCATCTACAATGTTAATATGACACAAAAAAATAAAAAAATAAAAGCAGAAAATCACTCACTGCTTTGGACTGAATAACGTCTATAGCTTCAATAAGAAAATAATTTTACTTGAATGCTGCTTTTAAATGCTGTAGCGTGAAGACAAACATGGCGGATTATGTGCGGCTCACTCAGGGCGGGGTCCCGGCTAATACAGTAGTGTCCGTCAACAGTCGTGGGTAGGGCTTGTAAAAATGAAGTCATATTTTATGGACTTTGTGATCAGCTTGCTCTGAGACACTGCTTATGATTTATGGGGATTAAAAAAAAGATTTTTATCATTATTGGGAGGTTGTGTACACACACTGCCAACACACATTTATGTTCAAAGAACACATAAAAGAGAATTTTGTGTAAAAGATGCCCTTTAAATCTACAAACTGAATAGCTGCATTTTTATTCCCAACCACGGATCCTCGACTAATCAAAGCGGCTACAACAAAACCAAAAAAAGTGCATTGTGGGTGTTAGGCAAAAGGGAATGCCACAGTGTTTTTTCTCTCAATCAGTTTTTCATCAAATTTTCCCATTTCTACTGCATGGACAGCCATGTTTTATTAAAATCTCATCTTTTAAGGTATGATAACATTTACCTCACCTTTAGTCATATCTAGAAATTAAAATATCATAAATTTGGTGGGCTCTGTTCAGTTTAACTCCCAGAACCCCTTAGCAACCTCCTAGCACCCTATATATACACACACACACACACACACACACACACACACACACACACACACACAGACACACACACACACACACACACATATATATATATAACCATTTGTATGGTTACCCAAAAAGAATGACATGATGCATTTTTGGAAATCCTTCTTTCCCTCCTAAAAGCCTCATCTCTTTTCTGACAGCTGTTTGTCTGCCTCGGCCTCTCCTCCACTCCCTCGCTCTTTCTCTTGTCTCCACCCATAGCAGCTGCTCCCTTCTTATGGGCTACCATGTAAAACTGGCATAAACTATCCATGAAATCACTCCACCATTCTTTGTCAATCCACCCCCATATCTCTGAATGACTTTTCTGCACTTAACATGATATAGTCTTTATCGCGACACCATCCCTTATAGAATGTACAACATAAAACTGGATGCCTCAAAGACTCCATGAAATCAACATGAATGTGTAGTGGCTTTTAGTCCATGTCTGTTAGCTTTGAGGTAATCTATATGCTAATGTTATCCTAAAACCCCCCCAAAAAAATCACTTTTAGCAGAGATGCATTTAAAATTTACAGTCTGGGAAAACAGACCAAAATATTTATGACTTCTGCAGATGGGAAAAGGGCCTGTTCACACCAACACAAACATTCGGCGCGAAAATTCTGTCCTTCTCACAAGTACTTCTGTTCAGGCTAATGCATAAAAAACAGCAGATGGGCTGAATAAATATTCAGTTTCACTATTTGACAGTAGGTGATGCTTAGAAAAGAAGCAAAACTATCTCTCGGTAAACAAAGCATTGTGCAACTTTCTGTTACTTAGAAGGAAGACAAGCAGTAATTACAGTCGTATTAGATCTGGGCATGTAAACAAAAGTGCAAATTCTTATTGGCTGGCTAGCTTTATTCACAGTGAGACATATCTGGAAAAGTATATGTTGCATTGATCGCATGCAAATGTTTGTGCCGGTCTGAACAGATGCATTTGAGCCAAATTTTCAAATTAAAATGTTTATCACACCAGATGTTTGCACTGAACATTTGTCTTTGTGACAAATGCAGGCCTTAAATCTGGGTAAATGAAATTTTGTTCCTAGTTTCACACTGCTCATACTGTACCCTGGGTCAGAGTCATCACATACCCCTTCAGATTTCTGAGCCAAATCTTGTTGTCTTTTTGTTATTTTCACAGTACTTATACGTGAATTATTATTATTTTTTTTTTTTTGCATATGGAAAATGAAGCCCCATACTTGGCATGCAGGAATATATATTAAGAAACTCTTAGATAGAATTCCCATAACATATTAATTTGTCCCCTCATATTGGCCATGTTATACTACTTTGTTCCCTTGTTTTGATTTAATTAAAATGAGGGAACAAATTAGTTCAACATGGCCATGACTTTGAGAGAACAAGTTAATAATACGTGTCACGATTTAACTAAAATTAAGAAAATAATGATTAAAACAAGAGAAAAAACTCTTAATTTGTGGGAACAAGTATTTCTTAACTTTTGCCATTCGACTGAAATCAGCCTGTCTGTGTCAAGCCTATTCAGGTTCAGCACATTTCTTTAAAAGACTTTAGAGAACAAACACTTATTCACAAAATGCACTGTCAAACAACAGTGCATGTGTTATAAATTCATTGATTTTTATAATCTACAGAGTATGTTAAAGCCTGAGTCTATGCAGGATGATGCAGCATAATATTCTTAATATTCTGCAATAGCGACAGGAATGCGTTAACAATGCACATATTTTTCCATGAAAGAAAAGAAGTGTGCAATAAAATTGATTGGACAAGTAGCCTACAGCATGTAACGAGCAACCTGTTCCCATTGAAGTGTCTCCTAATGGAGTTAACGTGTTGGCTTCACAGTTCACCATTTTTAGCTTTCTCTCAGACAAACACACCACATGAAAGTTTCTGCAACTGTACAAAGTTGCAGAAACATTGGTTATATGTTGTTAAAAAAGCAGTTTCACATCCCTTATGAAAATTAACCATGATTTTATTATAGTAAAAGTGTAGTTTTTGACATTTTTTTTTTTTTTTTATATCCAGTTTTACTACAAATACTATGGTTAAACTATGGTTAGTGTAGTAAAACCACGGTAAATGTGTGGTTACTATGGTTTAACTGTAGTAACCATGTTTAAATTGTAGTAAAACCATGGTTAATTTTCCTAAGGGATTGTACACCTTTCTGAAATTCAGGATTAGCATCACACAGTTAGCAGTGTTAGCATAGAGCAAGTGCTAACTCTGGATTTCATCAGAAGTACAAATGTGACAATCATTGTTTAACCAGGGTCAAAGGGGGTGTGACAAGCCTATAAGAGTGTGCACTACATTATAATAACATTTGCCTTGCCTATACATAAATAGAATAATGTTTGTGTTTCTTTATTACATGCTGTCATGTAGTGCTGAATTCAGTCTCAGAGAGCAATTGGGAAAAATGTGAATTTTCCTTTATTATGTGAACTTAGCATAAGTTAGCCGTGTACAGCACAATATGAAGAACATGTTATCTGTGGCTGCGTCTGTTTGATATGCAGCCATCTGTAGTTTCATTGAGCCAGTCTAATTTCTCTGCGCTCAGTCAGAAGTCTGAATGAGATTGAGTATGTAGAGGTGCAGTTCACAAAGCCCAGAGCACAATGCGCTAATGACCGCCGCTGCCTGCAGGCCTCTCTGCAGCACTTACAGCAATCACTGCTCCACTGACTGTAATATTAGCCATATTTGTTTGCTGAATTTGTTATCTCCTGGGCTTTGTGGCAGACCATGTCCCCCGAACAGCTGAGCTCTAATTGCTTTTCCCTCTCGATGCTCATGGCCCACGCCGAAGGCAGAGTTCTGCTGATTTTGTTACCCTTGTCAATTGGGGAAATTGGGGACCTTGTCTCGAACATCTCAGAGGAGTCCACAGGTCGACCTGTGCCTGCAGCTTTTTCCTTTTCTCCTCTGATGGGTTAAAGCAAGAGCGGTACAGGATACCAGTCAGCATGCATATACTGTACTCCACTTTTAGATGGGACTTTTGATTTGAAGACTTTTCAATGTCTTTTTTTAAATGCTTTAGCGGTTTGTTTGCTTATTTATAATGAATTATTCATTGTTTATAAATTGTTTATGATTATTAAAATTATATTTATGTACCATTATTATTTTTATTTGTTTATTATTATTAAGTTGGCTTGAAAAAGCCAACTTACTGATCTACTATCTAATCTTATTATTATTAAGTTGGCTTGAAAAAGCCAACTTACTGATCTACTATCTAATCTTATTAAGTTGGCTTGAAAAAGCCAAACGAATGAAAAAAAATAACGGACCTTAAGTAATAAACTTGGAGGTCTAAACTCATCTTGCAATGTTTTTGTAATAGGACATGAATGAAACTTAAAAGCATGACGTTTAGTAAGCCAAGGCTAGATCTAAAAAAAGCAACTTGGGCCAATAAGTAACCACCTACGCAACACACTATACATAGATGCACTTTAGCAACAACCTTTCTTTTTATTTTTTAAAAAAAAAGCCGTAGCACAAGAAACATAAATAAACAACATAGAGAAAAACCAAACCTAGTAACGTCCTAGTAAACCATATGGCAAATTTGATAGCAACTACAAAAACAAGGCCCTGGCAATCACTGAAAACATTGTCACCAGCGAAGTTTATGGCCTAAAGGCTACTCTATCCTTAATTGTGGTTTCAAACTGTTATGGCTTCTTCCTGTGTATACCTGGGTATATTTCTCTCTGCAGAATAGAAAGTAGATATTCTAAAGAAAAGTTGGTAATCAAACAACTTTAGTGACCATTGACTTGCTCATTTCTCAAAAGTATTTTCTTTTATGTTCCACATATGAAATTAAGTAAAAGAGTGGGTTGGGACGACATGAGGGTGGAGTGGAATGATGACAGAATTCCTTTATTATTTAGTGAGCCAACTCTCTTCTCTATCCGACAACCTCTTTAAGCTAACAGCACTAAAAATTCTCTTCAGAGAAATCTAGTTACCTATAGTTGTGGAGGTTGGTGTGTTTTTTTTCTTGCTATGTTGGTGTTATACAAGTGAAGAAAGGAGAATTGACAGTTACATCACTATAACAAATTTTGAGTAATGAAGCAGTCACCAAAAAGGTGTCCGTTTCTTTTGTACCCCAGCATAGCATGGCACTAAGGGATTTGAATGAGTCTCAAAGATCATAGAGAAGCGTTTTCCCCTCCGCCTTTACAAATCAATACCATTGTGAGATACTCAAGTGTGAGAGTCAAGGGGTAATGGGACACTACAATCATACTGAGGTGAATGTAAAAAACTGTCCATCAGCCTAATGAAGATTAAAAGGTGCCAACACTCCTGTTTAATACTTCATGACTTGTGCACTGCCTCGAAGTAAGCCACCTGGGGTGCGACTATACATGGTCCCGAACATGGCACTCTGCAGATAATGTCGTGTCGGAGGGTCACTTCATGGTACTAATGCCCCGGCGCCCCACTTTCCCTTTGTAGTTGTCCTGCCATGTCTCGCACATTCAACCAATCAGTATAACAAGGACATGGCTGCAATGGTGGGTTTAGCCACCATCAGTGTTAAGGGTTGTGGAAGCCGCTGGCGTTAATATAATCCTGCCGTGGACAGAGCGGCGGGAGCACTATGCCTGCCCCACACAACGACGATGCGTGGGCCATGGGGCCTGTGGATCCGGTGTCGCCCCCCAACACCTACTCTGTCAACAGCGCACGGCGTTTAGCCATGGACATGTCCCTAAATAGTATTACGCAACTATAACCCCGGGCCAAAAGGGAGTAGTACCACACCGCGACACTTCGGAGGCTGAGGCCGGCTCGAGGCAGATGGAAGCGGGTAACGCCCCTATGGGTAACGGCTTGCTGACGCAGAGGGTCAACCAAAACCCAGGTCTCCCTCCTAACACAAACCACACCACATACACACATGGAATAGACTCACATTTGCACACATCAGTGCCTCCAGGGACTGCGCTTTCCCACGCCTTCATCAAACATTCACACTCATAGATTTACTGAGATGCAATTAGAATTCACAAGAGAGCCTGTAGCATTACACTTTCAGTAAGAGGTTTGTTGCACAATGGAAGGAAACAAAAATGTCACAGAGGAATTTTAAACCAATATAGTTGATAATAAACAAAATTATATAGATTTCATTGCTTTTGCTTTCTAAAAATTCTTTTTTGACATAATTACCCATATATATTGCTTACTGAGTACCCACTAAAAAACGTGTTACAACAATAGTATTTTGAAAAAGAGTATACTGTGACAGATGAAATTTTACATTATTACCTTCATAATAAAATCCGTTAAATTAAAAAAGTCAGTTGATCACAAAAGAATGTCTAAAACACGTCTATTTTTCCTGCAGTGGGGCCTAAGCTTTTTGTAACCACATCAGTTTGGGGGAACAGAGTGATGTTGTAGCCGTTATCGTAGTGATGTCCTAAATGACTAATGATAACAATACATGATTTTAAGGAATAGGTTGAGGATAAATCATTAAATAAGGAGAAGGGGTTATTGATTTGCCACATACAGTAAGTGAAAAGACCCAATCATGGGGGTAGAGGAAAATGATGTACTGTGACATGATCTACCTTTGCTATGTACCTTCCCTTCCTTATATAAACTGTTGTATCCTGTGTTGCTGGGGGATTCTCTGTGATTTTGTGTGAGGGTGGCTTGATGGGGTTCCTCCGCCGGTCATAATGATTAAAGCATATTCCAAGGCATTGTCCTGGAGTCTGTTCGCTGGTAAACTGCTTTCGCAGCAAGGGGTCAAAAATACGCAAAGGGTCAATTTGATGTTTATGGTACTCTCGCGAGTGTTTACAAATCTAGGGTGAAACTAAGCATTGTTCCTGAAAGCAGCTGCCTCCCAAAGAAGTGGAGAATAAAGGATTAATTGGAGTTTGTTGAAGAAATGGAGGAGAGAGGCAAAAGGCACGCTATGAAAAACAAAGAAATGGAAAAGAGGCCACTGCAAAAGGGGAATTCGTTCATGTGGCTGGGGTCTAGGTTCTGTATCTAAACAAAACTGCCTGCACCTCAAGGCCATCAAGAGGAGGAGGTAGAAACAGATGGTAAGACCTCTGATACATGAGCCAGAATCCGTGAGGCAAACCTGTTAATATGAAACCACGAACCCCTGAACTAGTAAAGAACCACTCAGTCCAAGGTCAGTTCAGAGGTGTGGAAAGAGAGAGAAGCTGGAAAGCCCACCTTTTATACACCCAAAGAAAAACTCTGTCAATCCTCTACGAGTGGGGAAAATCTAAACGAGTCTTGTAATTTACCTATGCTCCAGGTTTCCAGGTGAAGGTGTGGGTGGACGAGACCATGGGATCCTCAAGGAAACTTTCGAATGTGAAAGCTGATCTTCTGGAACCCAGAAAAGGGAAATAATGTGCTTTATTTTGGATGCAGTATTACCACGTGGATTATCACTGTTATAAACCACCACAGGTCGGGAGTATCTGGGCTGCCATTTTCAAGTGGGAAAGCTAGGCTTGAATTGGACAGAGGAGCAGGCAGTCAGAGGGATGCTTTGAACCCTGTACACTTGCAGCAGCAACTGGATGAAGGAGGAAACAGAAACTCAGGAATGGAGAGCTCAGCAGACCACAGCCAATAATTGAGAGACTGAAGTTGGCTTACCCCTATAATAACGTACGGCCTGACTGGGGAGCCATAAACCAACACCAAGAACTTGAAAAGAAAGCTGTGAGTTGGCTGACATGTAACCTGGAAAGTGGTGATTGTAGTGTAGCAGGCTAAAAAACACTTAGCAGAACGAGGAAAAGAGGAATACTGAGAGACAACAGAAGCTGGTAAATGCCCAGTGTGTGTTTTATCAGTCCAACAATAACCAACCCTCAAGACATGAAAGTGAGTGGCAGAAGGGGAGGCAGGCTGGGAGGAAATGGTTTTGTTTTAAATGTATTTTTTCCCCCCCTAAATTCTCCAACTTTTTGAAATCAAACTTCATTGCAAATGAATGGACAAATTGTGTTTAAGAAATTTAAAAAAATTTAAATTGGCTCAACTCACTCCAATGCAGGTCTAGGTCTATTCAATTATTTTAAACCATTTCATTGATCCATTTTGAAAAGTAAGGTTTATGTCCAGAACTCAAACCGTGTGGGTGACCAACATCAGATGGATTTGACCAATTAATATCCTAACATTTAGACGCTGTTGCATTGGGGAATGCCAACAAGTGTCTATGTTTAGTAACACCCAAAAAGCGACGACAGGCCAGATAAGCAGATGAGTTTGTGTATATTGCTGACTAACAAAAAATACTTAACCTGCAGGTGAAAGCAGTTTTATATCAGTGCCAGGGAATTGTTCATGCCAAGATTGAAGGATCACTAAAATGTGCTGTTTGTAAAAGGCATCTAATCCATAATTTGAAACGGTAGCTATATTTAGTGAAGAAGACGTTTTAAAACTGGCCAGTTGAAAGTATTATTTCTGGTTTCATTTCGTCAAACATTGGAAATTGAAGGTCAAGTCAAGTTCATTGCATTGCGCGAATACAATATTCCCCAATGTGTACTTAAACTGCACATTTTGGCAAATGTAGTTTGGTCATCTCTGTATTTTATTCTGAAAATGGACATATTTTGCTAAACCAAAATACTGCAAATATAGTGTGTTCTGTGTTGTTTCCAAACATTATTTAAAATAGCATATCAGTTATTACACTAATGTCAATCCCTAAAATATTACAAAATAATATGGAATAAAAAAAAAATATTACTAATGGTTTAGTTTCTCCATTTTTTGGGTCAGTTGTTTACTAATCAAGTATTTGCATTTGCAAAAATATTTTGTTCATTGAATTTTAGGTGAAGTGCAAAGTGAATGATTCCCCTCTAAGTATAAATACTTTCAGTCTGTAACAGCGATTGTAACTTAATCGTTTTGATAAAATCTGTGTAAACAATGTATATTAAATTCGTAAAAATGAATTTGTGAAGTTTTTGCACAATCACCTTAATGGACCCATTGAGAGTGATAGATTTAGGGGGGGTGGGAAGTAGAGTGTACCGCCCCACCGCCCACATAGTAGCAATGTTTTAGTACAAATCAAATCTTATAAGTTTAATTTGAAGAGTATGAGCCCTTGTATTGGCACTTCACAGATTTTACACTTTCAGATACAATTGTCAATGGGTTTTATCTAATCCCCCTCCTGTAAAACTAGAACAAGATCATGGAGTTCCCTATTAGGCACACACACATTTTGCCTAAAAAAGCCACAAAAATAATACTACACACAATCCCTTACCTGGTCAAAAAAAAAAAAAAAAAAAAAAAACACACACACAACCGAAAAGGTCACTGAGAGGCGGTTTGGGGTGGGGCGAGTATTGTTTCTGCTCTTGGTCAAACTCTGTAATATTTCATCTTAACATTTGGCTGGGGTGAGTCTGGACCCCCCTGTTTGTGACACGTACTGGCCTTCAGTCTGTGAAACTGGAGCGGGTGTATGCAGGACTCAGTCTCTCTGCCCTTCTAGTGAGCGTGGAGGAAGAGCCAATGTCTATCACATTATCCCACAGTCACTGGCCCTTTATCTATTTTGCGTGGTGGTGCAGGAAGTCGGCATGTGGCTGGCTATGGTTGCTGGTGTAATGGGTGTTACAGGCCCATGTGACCTGCCCTTTTGCCATGTCAATGGAGCCATTGAATGTTCTAATAGCGCGGTTGTAATAAATAAGGGATGTTACCAATCACATGGGTGGTCGTGAAATAAGCAACTAAGCATAGCTAACAAGGCTTGGAAAGGAAACAGTGAGCAGAGAAAAGGGAATATTCTTACTGGTGTTACTGAGAGATGACACCAGTTAGATGTTGCATATGTACCACAAAGGGGTGGTGTTGGGAATGATTCCTTCTTTCTGATACCAGGCTGGGGACTGCAGGTGCTGGGCCCTCCCAGAAGTGGGCATGGAATTTAGTTCTCCTTTGTCGGTCAAAACGCCAGGGATTCCACCGCGCACAAACACATCCGTGCATCTTCTCCCAATAACTGAACCCATGCAGAGGGTGAGTCTCATCCATCCACATTAGCCCTTGTCTAGGAATAAAATCATAACAGATAATCTCATTCATGATCTGGATGTTTTTCTAATTATTATATTTTTAATAGACTATATATTTTTTACAGCTCTCATCAAAAATGTAAAAATTCTGTTTCTCATTTACTTCCCCCTTACATTGGTTCCAAACCTGTTAGTGCCCCGTCTTTGCTTTCACACAGGAGACAACAGCAAGGAGATGTTTTGTGAGGCTGTTTTATAACAATGACATCTGCTAGTGAACCTATGTCAAGCTCCAAAACACGGACCTCAAAAACTACTACAACTTTAGATGCACAGTGTATGCAAAACTTTCTCTTGGGGTTTAGTCGTTGAACAGGCAGAATTCTGGTGTTCGTGACATGAGCATAACAACTAAAAAGCATGTGTAACATACTGTTCTTGGCAAAGGTAAACTGATTGTGACTAGATAGACTTGCCCACCTGTGGATCATGCAACACCTCTCTCTGCCCGATAGTCACTGCCAGCAGTGACAGCAGGGATCCAAATAACCCCCCATTAACTGCACACTCTATCAGGATACAAAATTTTAACTACATCCCGTGGTTCCCGATAGTATTGGGATAAAGAAGAAGACTTACACTGTCTAACTCTAATTGCATTAGATACAGAATATCCCATTGAATCTGTTCACATATGGATGCTGGAGCCTTTCTCAGAACTAACTTTTTTCTATAGTGGTCAGATGTGACGTTTAATGAACTCGTCTGTTTTTTTTTTTTAATACAGTAGTTTTAAGTATAAAGTATGAAGACTGGATGCAAGTCAGTTCTTCCCATAGGGTGTATTTCATCAAATTTAACTATCCTATAATGGTTCATAATGTATAATGGCCACTAAACCCTAAAGGGTCACAATAGGTCTTTAATCTTCAACACTCATTTCCTCGTCGATCTGAGCCATTTTAACCTGAAAACCCCCGTTTTGTGATGAGGATAATGCTTAATATGTGTGTTTTCATATATTTATTTACAACATAAAACTAATAGTTTAAAAGGAATATTCTGGATCCAGTAAAAAGTTAAACCCTCCATTGACAATAGATGCTTGCTTGGCGTTAATGTTGAATGACCACGAAAATAATATTTGCACTTGTCCGTGCCCCTTTTCTTTAAACATACAGCAGGTTACAATGAGTTGGGGCCAATTCGTCAACATCAAAATACCCCTGTTTCCAATACATAACATAGGCAGGTTGAACATGAAAAAGCACTTACCAACCTTCTCTGTGTAAAGTGGTGGTTTTCAAATGATCCTAAGTCCCATGTTATACACTGGAAATTGGCAATGATGAACATATGAATAGCGATTACTTTTTTGGCACAGGCATGCTTACCTGTGGCCAGAAACAATAAACAAAAACAGAATTCATTGCAGTCTATGTAAGTAAAGGTAGCAGGCCAACACAATTTTTCTTGGCTGCGAGACAAGACAAATTTTCCCAGCATGGATTGTCATCCCAAGTGCACTTCCTCAAACAAGTTTTCATCATTTTATGTCAGACCTCTCACTTTATGTCATCATACAATATCATTCTTGTTCATGCTAGAGTCCGTAACGGGATAGTTCACCCAAAAAATTGAAAATTCTGTCATTAATGTGCACACCTTGATGTTCGTTCTAAAACCAAATAAGACCTTTGTGTGTCCATGTTGTCAAACAGAAATGTAGATATTGGTTTGTGAAATCAGAGTGAGCTTGTGCTGGATCCGGCATAGACTGTGTGCGCAGCTGACATGTTCAAGGCCCAGAAAGTTAGTCAGGCAATCGTTTAAACATTCCATGTGTTGATCAGTGGTTTCAACCATAAAAAGTGAAAAAACATGAAAGTGCCAAGGGACTTGTGCCGAGTGGATGGTAACCCGTCGTACTCAGGCGCCCCCCCCGCAGTTTGGATACCAATTATCAGAAATTGTGCAATTTAACTGCCATCCAAGTATATGGGCATGAGGTGCGGAGAAGAATTGTATGAATAAAGTTGTTATTTTTGTTTTTTTCTTTGCGCCACAAAAAGATAATGAGCATGTAAGCTTCGTGAAAATTAACGGTTGAAAACTCCTGCATGTCAAAAATGGACCTATTGTCTGCGGGAGGAGGGTCCATCTCGACGTTCTCTTGATGTCCGTGATCGTGGTAGTTCCCCCTTTGCTATCTATGGGATGGACAGAGATGCTCTCGGATTTCAATCACACATACATTACTTTGTGTTCCGAAGATGAACAAAAGGTCTTACGGTTTGGATATGACATGCGGATGCGTAATTTATGACCAGAATGCTTTTTCATTTGGGGCCTTTTCGGTTGAACTTATCCCTTTCCCGTTTAGCATTGCCAATGCAGCCCAATTATATTCTGTTTGCTGGAACCATGTAACAAAAACAAACGCGTATGAAACATACAGATGGGATGGTGATTGAGGATGAAGTACCACCTCGTGACAAAGCGTCGTCTGGAATTGTTACAAAGAAAAATATGGGACAATTTCAGGGGTAATGACTGCGGCTCTTCGTCAAGGTGGTGAACGAATACCCAGGCTGACACTTCCGTTTCAAGAATGAATACTGTTAGAGCTAAAGTATCAAAAAATCGGCCCTGGGAGTGCTATTTCTTCCTTCAGAGTTTAGGATACTAGGTGGCGACCCTAGGCTCGATGGCATGCTAGGCGAATGATGAGAGGGCTACCAGGAACGAGAGATCGGGATTCTGACGGCGCGTCAACATCAAAGCTGTACAAGTCTCTTTTTTTCATTCGGTTCACGTCATATAGTGATGTCTCCCTTCGAGTCGTCAGTATTCAAACGCGTCGTCTTCGCATAAGCTCTTCAGGCTCTTGCGAGATGGTCGTGGAACCCCCCTCT
Organism: Cyprinus carpio; assembly: GCF_018340385.1. Classification (NCBI taxonomy): domain Eukaryota; kingdom Metazoa; phylum Chordata; class Actinopteri; order Cypriniformes; family Cyprinidae; genus Cyprinus; species Cyprinus carpio. Next base: position 22,367,985 of record NC_056601.1, read on the forward strand.
CTCTTCCCCAATAATGAACCCCCCCATGGATCTGGTTCACTGGACAGCTTCTTGTTCTAATTACAGCGTCGAAGTGCACTACACTGAGTTTTAGACGTTCTCTTACTTTAGAATAGAGAGACCTTGGTCGAATTGTTCAAGTGTTACACTGGAACGCTCTTACACGCGCTCTCGCTCAGACATCTGTGTGCCAGTGTACCATTTCTTCAAGATGTTCTGCCCTCTAAACGGGACCCTGGTTCACCACCACACCAAAACATACTCTCTATTCATGCCATACCTGTGTCGGAGGTCTCCTAACTCCAAAAACTCCACCATCATGACCTAACTTAGATTACCCCCGGGATCCGTGATATGATGTGCGCCGCCTAAATGCCAAGAGTTTTCTAAAGTTGTTAGCTTTGTGTGAAAAACAGACAACACTTGATCGGTTCTCTGAGATCCGTAAAATATGATATGATAAATCATATTCTGATAAATAGGGGACAGATTTGTCAGTGGGGGTTTACTTAAAAAATCAACATATTTTGTACATTCATTCACCCTCATGTCAGATCTAAACCGTCTTATGATTGTAGTTTCTTTCTATAAAAACAACATATATAGAAAAACGCTGAAACCTGTTTGGAGTATGTGTGTGTTGAGAAATATGTTTGCTTTGATATGAAAAGGCATATAGTTTTTATATCTTAGATAGATAAAAAAACATTCTTTTTTGTATCTTTCAAAGAAGGCAAGGGTCAAGTTTGGACAACATGAAGGTAAGTAAATTCCTTTTAAAAATTTCAGGTCGGTTTCTTACAAAAAGTTATGCGTCCTAACTTATATAGTCCACACTAATGGGTATTATTTTCTAAATGCCCATGTTTACAATATGATCATATGAAAAAAAAGCTTGGCCCTGAATCTCTGCCCACAACTATGCAAAATATCTTCTTTTTGATTTACTAAAGAAAAAACAAGGTAATACAGGTTTTGAACACAGCATGACAGGGTGAGTATGACAGAATTTCCATTTTTTTTTTCCCTTCAATAATTAGATATCTTTCATTTAAAAACTGGTTTATTTTGTGCACCTTTTATGTTGTATACTCATCCTCAGCTCCTGTATTGTGGAAAAAAAAGAAAAAAAAAAAAATACAAAAAAAGACAAAACTGTTTACGTTAACCACCTTCAAGAACTATATGAGCGCAGTGAATGGAATGAATGTTGTGTTTGTTGTTATGGCCCAGTTTTTGAGTAAAACGGGAGCATGGAATGATGGCAAGGAGTTGGGAGGAGCCACACACACACACACACACACACACACACTCTCTCTCTCCACACACACACACACACACACACACACACACACACACACACACACGGCACACATGCCACACACACGCACACACCCCTCCCATCCAGCAGCTGTTAGCTGAGGTGATGGCGAGGAGTGGTGATAACAGTAGAGGGTGTTAACAACCTGCATGCTGACACATGGTGTGTTGGAAGAAGCGTCCCTGTCCTAAAACATCACACAACCATTAACAACACCTCCTTCCAGCAACAATGTGAAAACACTTCTTTCTCTCTGCCTTGTGCGTAGGGGGTGTCTTTTTAAAATCAACTCGAATCAGGCACGCAGGAACAACAAACTCCGGGCCACGTGACCACTTGCCACAGCCACAACTACGAAGAGTCATAGATTAATTGTCTAGAAATCGATAAAAAAACATTGGGGCATTGTTTATCATAGGAATTACCTGACTTCTAATGAGAATTAACAGTTCTTAAAGGTTTTCATTTAATGCTACAAATCCATTTCAACGGGTTATAATCATTTGACTGCCCCCTGATCAGGATTAATTATTCGAACTCAGTATTTATTTGGTGGCATTGTACAACTAAGGCATAACACACAACCTCCCCCATATCACATAATCAATTATATAAAGGCCTACCTACCAAAAAACCTGCACAGAAACCAATAACTGTGCATAAGAGTCGCAGCCACCATGTAACTGTGAATGGTAGCAGACATGTTAAATTTATACCATCGTGCTATATCAAATTACACACTTAAAATTACGCTCTCTGGGTTGGCCATCCATTGCATGGGTGTCCATTCACAAAAAGTTCACTTACTAGTGGAAAAGAGTTCTTTGATTTATTAAACTTTTCTATACATTCTATAAGAAAAAGATGGTTATCTCTAATCAAAAAATGCTTCTTCTCCCTTTGTTTTTAAGAGTGTACCATCAATTATACCAAGGTATTACAGTGAACTTGAAATTACTCCAAATAATATAATGATATTGATTAATGATATTATGTAGATGATATTATTAGGTAAATGTCCATTAAACGTGGTATATTAACATGGTAACATGTCCAAAGCATCCTGGCAGGGGCACTTGTAATGTTATTTAGTACAACATAACAGGAAAACAGAAAGTCTGATGTAAATACTCTTTACTTGCGCGCGGCCAGTAACACCAGACTCAAGATATACTAAAGGGACCAAAAAATATGATTTTTACCTTATGTGTTAGGGGTGGATAGACATTAATTGAATGTCCCCAAAATTCCTCCACTAGCAAGCAGGACAGTCAAGTAGGCGAAACACGTAACAGGCCGCTAAGTTTGTGCAACTCGAATCCAATCTTCATCACTTCTCTCGCGCTCTCTCTGCAAAAAACGGCCGCGTGCTCCTATCGTGCGCTTCATTCGCTGGTAACGTCAGGAACATGGCCTTTGTCCAAACACTTCACTTTTACTGTTGTCCTTCAAAGGTGCGCTCTTGCTTGGCAAGGTAATGACAATTCGCCTAATTCTTTTATGCGGTTCTGGTTTTGTTGTGGTTAATTCTGTGAGAAACTTTTTGGAGCGTTTCGACCGCGCGCGTTTGAATGGGATGCACGCGGGATGATTTGGGGATGCTGCAGTTACAGTATATTGTAAGATAATGTGTTTAAACTATGGCGTTTAAACCGTTCTTTGTGTAATAGAGGGATATTGACTGTTTAAAGTTATTTAGACTTCATTTGTGAAGCGTGTTCACCTTTTCGCTTTTGAAAAGAGTTGAGTTTGTTATCAAAACACACTGCACGTGAGCCCATACATATGTTTAGCTTTGTTCAAACTGTACGTTACTGCAAATACATATTAGTAGAGTAATGCACTATTAAATACACTATCTGCATTTATACATGCAGAAGTCCATTTTGGAATTTTCTCATATGTTTCAATTTGCTGAAAATGTTACGTAAACTGTTAAAACTGGCATATATGACTTGACAGAAAACAGCAGGTGGACTAAGTGTTTTGAAACAGACATACTGTTCTAGAAAATTGACATTTATTCTACTATTTAGTCTACTAATTACCGTATTTGATCTAGTAAAGCAAAGACAACTATGTTGTAACGAAGCAAATATTTCAAACTGAGAGGGTTGTCTGTCATTAATTAGACCATTGCTGTTGCCTCTGGTTGTATTTTTATGTCTGAAGTGCGTTTCCGGTCATGAGATGGTCACAAAATTAAGGCTTTGTCGTGCTCTGTGTTCATATACCCATCCTGTGGAACTCCTTTTAAAGGCGCGCTCAAAAAATGTGATGATATGAGAGATTTTCACAGTGATAAGAAAGCTGTTCACATGTGCAATATTCAGTTTTTAAAACATCATATTTTATCATATGTTGTTGGCCTAAATGCTCAAAACAACCCTGTTTTAAGCCTTATATATGTGCAAAATTGCCCTGCAGGTCTCATTCTGTGTTGCGCTCTTCTTTAGTACATGACCTAGACAACTACTGAACTTAACCCTTCTCATTAGGGAACAGATGATGGACCCCCACTGCATAATCCTCTCCTTTTCCATCTCTCTCTATCCTCTGTTTATTTTGTCCGTCTACTTTTTTGTACGATCTTTTTCTACACTGTTTTTCCACCCTCATCCCTTTTTTTTCCCATCTTTCTCTCATGAACATATTTTCCTCGAAGTGGAGCAGGACTGTCCCTGTAATGCTGGTTTCTTCCAAAGGGTTTTAATAAGCCCCTATCCTACACGTCTGTTCACCCTTTGCGTTAGTAAGGTCCCTCCAGTGTCCCTAGCAAATAATGAACCAAAGCTGTCTGTCTGGGATTATTGACTGAACACACACCGTTAGATAACACGCCCTATGATTGTTAAAAGGGGGTCAGACACTCACCTTGCTCTCTCAATGTAGGGGGGCGATTTTTCATCCAGAACTTGACATTGAAAGTGTCATCATTACAAATTATAGTGACTGTGATGTGGATGATAGAATATGTACTGAACAAAGGCTTTGAAAAAGTGATTGTTATTATTATTATTATTACTACTAGTATTATTTATTAGTAATTTTAATTTTTATGATTATGATTTTTATGATTTTATTATGATTGTTTAAATGGTCACATTTGTGTGTACATTGTGACACTAATAACTTATGTATTGTAACGAACCATATATGAGGGTCCAAACTATCAAAACAGTAAATCAAAATCGTAATAATAATGATAATTAAAAACTAGAGCATAATAATATAAAAATAATAAAATAAAAATATAATAACCATACTAAATATTTATATAATAGTAATCATTTTCATATATACTGTATATATGTGTGTATAAGTAAAATTCTACATATATCTATATATATATATATATAAATATATCAAACCCGATATATATATATATATATATATATATATTTTGGTTCTAATAATTAAATTACATTTTACTCATTCATTACTCATTTTTGACCTTTTTGTGTAAATCGTCACATTGACAACTTATGTAAATGTATTTAAAATACAGGACCCCATACTATAACAGTTTAAAATAGTTTAAAATATTAATAAAATTATTAATATTCAATATTATTATTTAAAAAATAATATCACTGTTATTATATATCATCAATTTAACTGACATATACAGAATGACAATGGGAAATATCTTTATATCAAGGCCCTGTCAATCAAAAGTGAAAACCAGAGCTTGAATGAAAAATTCCTAATATAGGACATCCGCCAAAAATATGCATTTTAGCCCAGATGTCCATACTCATTCCTTTAATTTCATACGAGCTGCATTGTGTGCCAGCGACAAAAAAAGCTTTGCGTTAGACTTCCGCTTCCCATAGCAGCTCATGACCCACAGTGGAGGCGATACAATTGAGTGGCTGTTCCTGGTTTGAGGGGGTTTCAATGCCCACAATCCTGGGTTGAGCTGCTGTCTGTCACTCTTGACAGTGAATGTCATGTAAAAGCCTGTGGGCTTATTGTTTTGGCTTGGAAGAAGGTGCAAATCAGTGAAGACCTTTATGTATGGATAATTTACATTTGTTGCTTGGTGTTCAGTTTCAGTGAGTAACAACGTGTGGATTAGATAAAGGTTGAGAGCCTCACACGATTGGATTAAATGTCATTATTTGCAGCTATGTGAGGCGAGTATTGTTGTTTATGCACAATTGTGTGTAATGGGTTACCAATGCAATATGAAACATCACTGATACTAAGGAAACATGATCTTGAGTTTTAAATTAATCTCTTATCTAATCCAATCACACTAAATCTCTAATGACTCTTACCAGCAGGGGGCCAGCAAAGAAGGCAATTACCTGAACAAAACTAAACACCTGTTATTGATTGTAAACATGTACGCACATCAACAAATATGCATTATATATGATTGTGTGCTGGAGGTCTTGAATTGTGCAGATGTCTGTTTTAGTCCCTCCATCCTTACCTCATATTCAACTTTACTGCATCATTGCTGGCCCACATATTCACCATTCAAAGTTCAATTTGAAGCAATGCAGTGCTGCGTTTTAGTAAATAGCTGCAGATGATCTTGTCAGAATCACATTCATTCAAAAATACATTAACATACAGAGATGTGTGTGCTTTGTAAAACAGACTCTAAACGACCTGGAGGAGTTCAGCATACATTGCCAGAGAGAAGTGTGTTGTTTCACCAGAACATCCAGATATGAAATTTTGATTAAAAATTATGGAATCAAGACATTTTTTGAAAGATGAATCATTCACAACAAGATCATTAGGATGCATTAGAAAATAGTGTGAACTTCCATTCATTGTGACTTTAAAGGTGAAATTTGTCAATTCACTGCTATTAGGTTTTCTGAACATTCACACTAGCTTCCAGCACACAATGGAAAGAAAGCCCTGTATAATTAGGCTGTTTACCTTCTTAGTCTGTATTTGCATAATTTTGTTATTGCATGTCTAAAAACCATTAGGTCGAGTGCAACAGAAGGAAACATTTGAAAAAGAAAAATGGCTTTGCCATTACAGGAATAAAATTACCTTTAAAATATATTAAAATAGAAAACATTTATTTTAAATTGTAACAATATTTCACAATATTACAGTTTTTACTGTATTTTTCTCAAATAAGTGCAGCCTTTGTGAGCATAAGCGCCTTCTTCCAAAAATCTTACCGACCCCTTTGAATGTTAGTGTATACATTTAATATTATACAACTCATCCAAACTAACACCAGTGAGTCACTGATATGGTATTTGTGTGGTTTATCTTGTAGAAAACCCCACAAATACACTGTATAAGGTCAGGCAGAAACTATGGTGAACATTTCACTCATAATGAAATATTTTACACCTGTTTACAAAAGATTCATCCCAATGAGACGACTACTGAGATAGTGAGATAGTGCTCAAACAGAGCCCTTTGCTTTAAAGCATAATTCAGTATTAGATCTCTTTTGATCACATCCCTGAAGTCAGGTTTTGATCCTTTGCTAAGATTTCCCCGTAGTGATGAGCTGAGACACAGGCTAGATGAGTGCACCGCGGGCCGCTTTGAGTTCAGCCAAAACAATGGCATGGCATTCCTCAGTTAAATGCACTCATATCTCTGGCGAGGAAGCTGAATGGAGGATGGTAGCTGGAGGTGTGCGTGTCTAAGATCCACAGGTGAGTTTACAGGGGTAGATCCCTATCTGATGGAGATTGTGCTTATCAAAGCCTTTTGTGAGTTGACGATTATGTCGTTGACAGGAAAAGGCTCGTGTTTGTCATCTAGTCTTCATCTGAGCTGTATTTGAACAAGAGGATTCCTAAAAAGCACTGACTGTTTCAAGAATGAAGAAAACTGTGTCTAGCCATTTGTGAAGGAATCCAGCCCGGCTCAGTCTGGCTTGTCTGCTCCACATTTTTTCTTGGCTTAGATTTTAATATTAGTATGGTCTGGGAAGTCTGTCAAAAACTTGCTGTTGCCAGAAACTGACAAGGGGCCTTCGGAGCTGCCAAACGTGTTTTATGTTACTTCATTCAATGATCTGTGTAGATTCTTGTATTTTCAGGCAAGCTCTGTGTGGCACAACCTGCCATCGTAGTTGTGATCCAACTAAAGAATAAATTTGTAAAGCGTGGTTTGTGTGGAATATAGTGATGGCATGTTTATCAAAGTCAGATGTGGATACTGACCACATTAATGAAGCATGAGAATGAAATACAATCATCCAAGTGCAACGAAGGGGGTGAAGAATTTACAGTGGATGGATGCCAGCTCTTTTTGCCCCTCTCCCTTTCTTACAGACTGTTTTTTGTGTTTTTTTGTTTTTTTTTAGAAAGCTGTAAAAGGAATCCCAAATTAGGTTTGACACACTCAAATTGTCCCAATTAATTTTTTTTTTATTACAGGCTATTCAATTAATTAACAAAGAGCAAATATTCTTAAAAGGATGAGTTTATCATAAAAGAAAACTTCTGTCATCATTTAAACTTTCCTCTTGTTATTTCAAAACTGTCTGACTTATTTTTATTCTGTGGAGAATATTTTCAGTGGCTGAAATTTCAGTACATAATGTATACCTACATTATACTATGATTATTGTTCATGTATGTTGCTTTTTTGTTCACTTTTCAAAAGTGTAGAGAAAAAAAACTTTAGGTTTAAATAATTGCTTAAAAGGGAAACTAAAGACTTGCATTGTACATTGTTAAAAATGTCCTTTTCATTTAAATGCTGTTCTTTTGAACTTTATTTTCATTAAAGAATCCTTTAAAAAGTATCAGTTTCCACTAAAATATTAAGCAGCAAAACTGTTTTTCAACATTGATAATACGAAGAATGGTTTCTAAAAAATCAGCTTTGCCATCACATGACTAAATTACATTTATAAATATCTTAAAATAGAAAAGTTATTTTTAATTGTAATAATATTGCACAATATTACTGTTATTACTGCATTTTGATCAAAGAAATGCAACATTGATCATAAGAGTCTTTTTAAAAAAAACATTTGCACAGTATTATTTTGAGCATCTCCTTTTGTGCGTCACAGAAAATTTCCTACCAGTTTGAAATAACATTCAAGTAAATTCATTTCTAGGCGAACTATCCCTTCAACATTGAAATATGTAATTATTAGACTACTGATTATTTCTTTGTATATTCCTTTATATGACATGGAAAGTACAAGAACATTTTCCCAACCTATTAATTCAAAATAATCTCCTTTGGATCAATAGCAATTATATGCTTCATGCAACAGTGTTAAGGACACAGCTTTAATGCCATTAAAATAAATGGGAAATACATAGTATGTACTGATAAAAGAGTTAATTTTGCGGACCATGTCCCATGTGATTCTCTTCGGCTTTATCTCATTATTATTCCCCACACTTAAAACCAGCTTAACGCACCCTTCCAAAATGCACAATTTAATTGGCTGAACGCAGCCTGTCACTTTTGGAGAGCCCCATCTGTGGGACACGTCACTGGCCAGGAACCGATTCGAGATCTGGCAGAAGTCCTCACAATGCAAGGGGGATTTCGGAAGTCCTCGAATAATGTTTTTTCCAAAATCTCCCTCTAAATCACCGCCTCTCATCCCCCTCAAACCTGTCCGTCTTATCGCTTTCCATCTCTCTGTCTTTCTCTGTTTACCATAAAATCCACAGACAGCTGCAAACACCTGGTGGCTAAAAATCATTTTTGAGGAGGCAGATGTGGATGTGTGTGCATGCGAGTGAGTTAGTAGGTTGCTCATGTTACCGAAATCATACACCACAATAGTAGCACCTCCAGTCTTGCTGTCTACCCCCATCCCCCATGGTCTTAGACGCCTCCTCCCACATCTCCCTCATGCTCACATGCCCTTCACTCAGGGCTTGGCTACCGGCCCATTCAGAGGAAGCCAGGGGCTTCAGGCCCTTCGTATGTTTTACTTTCTCCAAAATCTTTATTGATTTTTGCAGGACATTCCTGCAGTTGCTGTGTTTGTGTTTCAGATGGTTGCAAAGTAATTCTATGTGGCTTAGTCCTGCCAAATAACCTGGATGAAGACTGTTTGCTTTTGACTAATGTTATAAGTTAATTTGATTTTTGTGTTTTTGGAAGAAACTGTGAGTGGGGTTTTGCCAGGGCGTTGCTAAGTGGTTTCCAAGTTTTTAAGTTGGTGACCGGTTGCTTGCCTTAAAGAGAAAGTTCTCTCAAAGTCATTCAAAACCTGGTAATCAAACTGTTTTAGTTCCCCGTTGACTTGCACAGTTTTTTGTCCATACAGTGGAAGTCAAAGGCAAACAAAAACCATTGGTTTTCAGTTTTTATTTGGGTGGACTATATCTTTTAATAAGAACCACTTATGACTATTTCCAAACATACAGAAGCCTCCAGAGGCCATGCATTATAATTTTTTTTGTCTTAGGGTCAATGATGTGACCGGACATTAATTTAGTTTTTTTCCGGATCTATTCATTTATTCAAAAATACATAAAAATGCTATTCATGTATACAATGTTCTGAATTCACATCTTCTATGATGAGCATAGTTTGAGCATTAAAATTCATTGTGAAATGTCCTTAGGCATAAATGTCGAAAATTGTTAGGGTGATACTTTATAATAAAGGAAAAGCATTAATAACTGAATACAGTGTCCACTAATAGTCATGTGATGCGACCCATAGGCATAGAATATATTATACTATAAAAATACAGTTATTATTTAAGAAAATTTTATCATAGAAATATGTCATGTGGTGTGACCCCAAAAAAAATGTATGACATTTATGAGTTAATAATTACCCTTATGAATATGTTAAAAACATTTTTTAGAAAATAATGAGTACTACGTGTACCCTCAAATGTATTCACATTATGTTTTTAATTTAATTTTTTATGAAACCAACATGTATACAAGGCACACATGTAAAATAACTTAGTACATGTGTTTTAAAGATGAAAGATTTTCCCTCTTTTTTGTGTACATCATTCAACATCTTCTTTATTGGTTCTGTTTTGTGCCGTCAGTGTGGCAGAAATTACACACCTTTAAACATGCTAGATATATCATCATAAACTCTTCAGGTGTTAGTGGCATGTGATCCTGCACACGTCTTATTATGTGGTGGAATGCCACGAGATGTATTTCAGTGCTTTTTGAAATCTGATCAAGAACATATGTCATCCTGTGTGTCTATATGAGTATCTTTCTTGACAAAGGAGCTGTAGAGACATTCATTGTGATTCTCTGCTGATTACTAAAGGCAAAAAAATTCCTCCAGAAGCACCACACCCTTCACATATCTTTGTCCTCCAGCACGTTGCACTCTGCTACTGTCTTGTCTTTACTTTCTTCTTTCTTTCTATCTCTTTTAAAAAACAAGTCACTTCATCTTCCTGAGTAATATGCAGGAATGTGCCAAAATTTCAACCAAACTTTACCGCAGAGTAATGTTGAAAGAATATAAAAATAGTCCACAAAATCTGGGATGTTTTTTAAAGATCTTCTAAAAACAGAAAACACAAATGACAGTATTTACCAAGAAAATATTTGATTTCAGTGCATCGCAAATAATGTGTCACTATTAGTTTATTTATTATTAATTTATGATTATTAGTTTATTATTATTAATTTCACTCAACTCACGATTAGATTCGATTCATGATTTTTTTTAACAAAATGAGATTAAGATAAATTATAAATTCAATGTGTCCTTTGTAATTGCTTGGACAAAATGCTGCACATTTCTTTGTGAAATTGAAATATAACACTATAATAAACTAATATAGCACTTGCATATTATTGCTCTTTTGTTTGTTTTAATTGCTTCTATTGTCCTCATTTGTAAGTCGCTTAAGATAAAAAGCGTCTGCTAAATGACTAAATTTAAATATAATGTAAATGTAAATAACAAGTACAACTGAGATGCCCTTGAGCAAGGCACCAAACCCCCAACTGCTCCATGGGCGCCGCAGCATAAATGGCTGCCCACTGCTCCGGGTGTGTGTTCACGGTGTGTGTGCGTTCACTGCTGTGGTGTGTGCACTTTGGATGGGTTAAATGCAGAGCATGAATTTCACTTTCAAAACTAAATTGAAATTTTAAAACAGGCCCCAAATCATATAAATAAGTAACACAAATAAAATAAATTTCTTCATATAAACAAAATAAGGCTTTGTCTGTGCTCTTTCCGTTTAAATTTAAAGGCAACCACTGCATTTTTATCATGATCCAAACAAAGATGCTGCATACATGTAACATGAGCAGTTTTAAAGAGCAGATCATATGGTATTTTAAAGTGTCCTAATATTGTGTTGGAGTGCCCTACAACAGATTTTAAATGCATCTAAGGTCAGAAAACATTGTAATTTTCTCAGAAGATACATTTAATATTTAGGGCTGTGTATTGCCAAGAATCTGGCGATATGATACGTATCATGATACAGGGGTTGTGATACGATATGTTTCAATACATTGCGATACTGTAAGCAAGGCGATATATTGGGATATTTCTTATTTTAGGAATAGGATATATTTTTAGGAAAAGCTGTCATTAAGAACACACCACCATATGCAAACTTTAGCAATAAATAAATTAATAAAAATTATTTAACCAGAACACAGTGGGATCTGCATTTGCAATAATCAGTCCCTGTAACATTCAACTTTATTGAAACACTTTTTGTGCAGTATGAGTAAAGGGAGGAAAAATAAAGTGCTTGCAGGATCCTTTAGTTAAATGTATAATACGTATAAAATGCATTTTATTAAAAAGACCATATATATATTTTTAGACCCTGCTTTAATGGTTCACAGTTTTAGTTTACAATTGTAACATACAATGTCATAACATTTTGATCTAAACAATATAATTACATCTGCTTAATATCAATAAAAAAATAAAGTGCTTACAGTATTCCTAAAGAAAACAAAACAATTGTAAAACAATAAAATAAATACAGATGTTGAACCTTTCCACTTCACAGGTTTGTCAGTTTGTATTTATGTTCCGCATGGAATCACTGAGACCGCAACGCGAGCACCGCCCCAACTACACAAAACGCCCCCAAAATGAGAGAAAGCTGCAGCCGCGCAGTGACCCTACCGGCACACTTCAGCTTTGTACACCGAAACAGGAACTGGGACAAATCTTTCCTCCTCTATTACTAGAACTATATTAACGTTAATTAAGCGTGCCTTAATGCTAGTATATTCCTGTCACTCAGGATTTGTTCAGGGAGATGAAGACTACCTTCTAGCGGCCAGGATATAAACTCAAAATGAAACAACTGCCATAAATCTTGTATGATATTATTTATTATTATTTTTATTATCGATATTCCATTTTTGAGAATCGATACAGTATCGCCAAACAAAATATTGCGATACTTGCGTTTATCGATATTTTCTTACACCCCTATTAATATTAAGAGTCATTTTGCCAATGATTAGGAAATATTTGTTCCAAGCAAGTTTGGAGCAAAACCCCCTCCCTATCCATAAGCCTACTCTGCTCTGATTGGTCAGCTGGAGAAGCCTGTTTGTGATTGGCACAGAGAGGAGTCATTGGAGCCAGTTAGCCAGCGCTACCATTGACAAAGGACCTTAACATAAAACAATATAATGCTCCAATCCGTTCTCATTACATAAAATAGGTCAAAAACACTTATGCAAGCGAATCGTGCCCTACAGCTAAAGTTTAACTGCTAAACGGTGAACACTTGGTGAAAACGTTAGCCGAGTTGCTAACGTGACTAAAACTGATTGAAACAATACAGTTTGTAAACCAAAATATGTCTACTGTAATGTTTTGAAGAACGACAGACAAAGGCGCTGTCTTAACTTTTAATCAGAACGCAGAACAGCTGTATCAGGCGCAGCAGCCTAACACTCGGTCGTCTCTCCTGCATTAACCCCATAACTGCCGGTGCAGCAAAATAAATGTCAGTTTCACAATGATTATAAAACCTGTGTGCTACACTACATTCTTTATTATTATTGGAAGTCTTTAGAACAACATCAGTCTACAATAATCGACACATTCTTAGGAAATAGTAGGTTCACAGTGAATTATAAGAACTACTTCAGTAAGACAATAATATCGTGGTTCACCTTGAAACCTAAGCTGCACTAGGACCTTTTTTGAGCACAACATAGCAATCGTACTACTTACAGGTTGAGGTTCAGAGAGTTTGTTAGTCCAAATTAAGAAGATTAGAAGCCAACAAAGATAAAAGCCAAGATTAGAGAAGCAGTCCTTGGTAAAATGACATGGACACAACAAAAGGTTTGGAAATTGTATTTCTGTGGTATCTTGAAAACACAGCGTCATTCTCAACATCATGTAAACACACCTAATATCTGCGGAAAGTTTATGGGCAGGTCAGACTCTGTTCATATTTTCGCGGACAAGTGGGGATTATGCAAATGTGATTACCCAGTGACGAATACCTGTTGTAACTGTCAAAGAACATGTTTTCAAAGAGATCTGCATATTTATGTTTGTTTAAAATTTCTTATCAATGTTGAGTTCATTATTGTTTAAAAAATATTTGTCTATTATGTATGAATGTAATATCTCAAGTTTATAAGTAGAGAATGTGCTCCCGTTAAAATGTTATAAGTTATGGGTTCTTTAAGAAATAGTTAACTATTGAAGAGTAAATGGTCATAATGACCAGTGTTGAGTTGAGTGCTGGGACCGCACTGCATTATGGGTAGAAGTAACATGGATGCAGAGAAATGCTAATGGTATGCAGAGCCTGAAAAAAAGAGTACCTGTATCTGCCTGGTCTAAGAGGGCACACACGGTAATTCATCTTTAAATCTGTTGCATTTGTGTATAATGTTGTTTTATATCAGTTTACGTAAACAATGATATGTGTAAATAGCGATGTAATTTGGATTCGGATTTGTTGCATATGTTAATTTGTGTATCAGCGGACATTTACATGAGAGACTTGAAAAGGACTTGGCTAAATGCATATTTTTGAACATTATATGCTTTATTTCTTGTAGTTTTCACGGTGTCTGTTGAAAAAAGAGACGGAGAAAAGAGAGACCAATAACAGCAAAAAGGACATCTGTATGAAGCGTGGCTCATTTCATTAGACCAGTGCAGCTACACCTGTAATAGGCAAAAGATTCGAAAACTTAGCTGACGACTCGTTAAGGCGATTCAGAAACCGACTCTCTCTTTTGAGAGACAATATCTTTATTTATCATGCACTTTTTTAGATTAAACAACTTTGCAGATTTTTTTTTTCATTTAAGGATAGCTACATTATAAACTGGCAAGAGATATTTTTCAAAAAAACCCTATATGACCTGCTCTTTAATCTAATTTTAGATTTTTTTTTTTTTTTTCGATATAATTTCGAAATCTGAAGCAAAAACAGAGAATGGTTTGACCTTCAGTTTTGTGGAACTGTACATAAAAAATATCTGCATGAAACTGAAAACAGCAGATGAGCTGAACGAGATGCAGATTTTTCTGTCTGCCAGCAGGTGTTCATTTCCTTGGTTTCTGAATAAACAAAAGCAGCGCTAGAGCTTAGACAATTTAATATGTATTATACAGAAGCAAAATTAAAAGAAAAAAAAAACAAAACATCTAAACTTTTCTAAAGACAACTCCTCTCCCGTAGATATATATTCATATAAACTACCCCTAATTTAATCGCGGTTTGTTAAGCATCTCAACTGATTTGAAATGTCACATATTTTAAATCGATTTTCAACTGGCTCATGGTTAGATCATTGACATACCAGAACCCTAGTCACTGTTGTTATTTTTAAGTTGTTTTTGTTCTTAAACTTCATATATCTTTTCAGTACCATATGCTGTTGCAGACACCAGATTGTGTGGGCAAATGATCTTTTGGCTATGCGTGATGAGTACACAGTCAGATAAATATCACACGGGTAAAGGTTAGCTCTCACTTATTTCAGTCAAATCAGTAAAACAGAAGTAAACAGAATGTTCTTCATCTCTGAAATGTCATCCAGAACCACACAAACAGTTTGCCCTTTCTCTCCTAGAGGTATGTTTTGTTAGAGTCAGATTTTGGGGTAGTCGTGCAGGCACACAAAAGAATTCTTTAGTTTCTTCCGTCAAAGATATATCAATACTGCTATTACAGCTGGGTTAGATTTCCCTTTTCCTGACCAGAAACATTGCCATATTAAAAGCCCATATGTCTACAGTGGTTTCTAACTAGGACTGATTCATGCCTCAGTACCTAGCATTCAAACTCTTACCAAATACTGTGGGAGAAAACATGTAACAGATCAGAGATTGTTGAATGGGGTAATATCACCCAACACCACAGCGGGTGGGCACTATGCCAACATCCTGCCATCAGCGGCCCTCTTTTCATTCTTTCCCGTACTCCCCGTGGATCTGATAATCAAACATAGTGGGTTCATACTGGCAGATCCCATACTTAGATATGAGTGTGTGAATATGCACCTGCATATTCAATAATGTACTCCCACAATTCATAGCCCCACTCAAACCCTGCTGTTGTGCTAATGCAAGTCTTTGTAGTTGCTCTACAGCTGGGAATATGACTGGTAATGAAGGCCTGTATGTAATATGGTGCCACTGGACTAAAAATTATAGTAGACATTCTTCAGGAACAAAGTCATTGAGTAAAGACCACAGCAAAGATTTCCTTAGCCATTTTATGTTTTGTGCAATTAAATAAATTTATATCCACAAATCTGTAAAATTTTCAGATTCTGTTGTGAAGTTTAAAGGGTTTGTATATTCCTTCTGCAGTTGGTTGGACAAACAAGTAGTTTTTTATTCAAACGTTGACATGCACAACAATATGCTGAAAAAACCGATCAAAAATCATCATATCATTGTAAAAACCCTACAACAACACACACACACACACACAAAACATGTTTACATTTAAAAACTATAGCTGCAAGAAGCAATTAAGGGTCTCCAAGCACAACAGAGGCAAACTGAGGGAGCATCAGACGAACTTATGGTTTTTTCCCGTACAATCACTTGTAATGTGATGTAGCCTAAATACATATTACTTTTGACAAATAGGTGGTGCTACTCCCAGATTGATTTGGTGTGATCAGTGTGGTGTGACAATGATACACACAAAGTTTGGTGTCGATTTGCCAAAGCATTGCAGATATACAGCCTTCAAATTTATGAGGATAAGTTATTACCAAAACAGTTTTGAGATATATCAAAAAGCTTGGGTCTCAAGATGGTCTGAATTTAGTTGCATGAAGATCAGACAAACAATCTCTAAGGCCGTCGTTTACACTGCAGGTCTCGCATGCCAATTTCTGATTTGGTTGCCTACATCCGATTTTTTTTGTCTGTCCCGTTTACATGTTCTTTCAATTGTGACCCCATATCCGATTTTCATTTGTTTACACTTGCCATACGACCTGAAACATTGCGCATGCGTTTCTGTCATTTACCGCCCCCACATGTGCTTCCTCCTGAGAATACTGTGACCTGTGCTGACAAAATGAGTCACAATGAGCAATATCTTTGCTATTATAAACAAGAACAGAGGCATCTCTTGCTATTTAAACAAGAAACTGTGTTGCAGAGGCAAAAAATTAACAAAAAAAAAAAACTGAACAAATAGCCTAGAGAGAAACAAATAATGCATTACCGTTATTATTTTATTTCTATCTGTAACGCATTCATGTACGAAAAAACAAGTAATCAAATGTCAAAACTAACTTAAGCGTGTTCATTACACAATAAATTGATTATTAAAACTTACAAAAGCAGTTCAAAGAAGTGCAGCAAGTGATTCCCTCTTTCTTTTTGTTTTGATTAATAGATTAAACATTATGATACATGATACTAGACGTCCTACTGTAATGCACGGATCTAATATAATGTTACAACATCAGATTTGTTTTCCCCCAACCGTTCCCCAAACGTTCACTTCAAGACAGAACAGATTATGTTTGCGGTGAATACTGAAAAACTGTAATTCCGTATATGTGTGTATTTATCGGGAATCACACGCCATTCAGACGCGCCGTTATATGCACGCAACTTTGGATGACAGTCAGCACGAGAAGCAATCAGAGTCAAAATAGGTAATCCTCTTAGAAAAGTTTACAAATAAAGCTAATTCAGATATTATAATTACAACTTGGAGCGTTTTTGTCAGGCTATTTTTTTATTTATTAAATTTTTTAGCACAGGTCACATATGATGTCATTAAACTGCGAAGAAGTTACCAAATTGTCGCAGTTTTAATGACGTACAGAAACGCAGTGCCTCAGAAAATCCATATCTGCCTGTTTACATGACAGTCGCACTGGCACATATCTGATTTAGATCCGATTTATTTCCACATATGAATGAGTCCTGAAAAAAACGATCTCGAAATATCCGAAGCATGCTGTTTTTTTCCTGTCTGTATCTGTCGAACAGATCTGAATCTGTGTTCACATCATGAGCAAAAAAATAGGGAATTGGGTCACATTTAACTGGCAGTGTAAACGCATTTGCCGTAAGACAAGTTGAAAAATAGGTTTAAATCAAAATGGCCGACAAACAAAAATGGCAACAACTTTTGAAACTAAAGTACTATGGAAATTTTTGTACAACCCAGGAAATAAGAAGATTTGAGATTCATGGCCATCGGACAAAGTTTGAAGACGGAGAACAGTTTGGTCTATCGAAAAAGCTTTCAGTAACTTATTGCCATCACAGTTCTGATGGTGACCCAAAACAATTTTGGTGGTGAAAAACAGAAAAAAGGTCTAGGACAAGTTCGAAAAACGTGAAGGTTTATGAAATAAGCGGGGACAATATTTTATGATGGAGCATAACCACCCAGTCATAAGGTCCATACTGACAATCTATCCACTTGGTCAATTAATTTTGTGCTTCCTCGCGCCGATATGAACAAGAACAGAGGAAGGGATGGGTGGGAAACTTGGGAGGTAGGGGGGGTTCGGGCGAGGAGGACGGCAGACACCTGGGAGGGAGGGGCAGCAGAGGACGAGTCCATAGGGAGATGATGAAGGGAGGAGCCAGGGCGGAACAGACGGAGACAGGAGGGGCATTGAGCAGGCGGAGAGGGAGGAACACCCAGGCCACAACCATAGTGGCAACCCACGGTGGAGCCAACAGAGGGAGGAACCATGTAGGAGGAAGGGCTGATGACTCCAGGGGCCGACCGATGGCGGAGGAGTAGGGGGTGGAGGAGCCCGAGGCAGAGACGAAGAGCCGAGGAGTCAGGGTGGATGAGGAGGATCTGGAGGGCCGAGGGTGGAACAGAGGCTCAGGTGACTGAGGCGGAGGCGTGATTCGGAAGGCCGTGGTGGAGCCAGAGACGACAGAGG